>NC_090062.1:14354334-14477956 GCF_038355195.1 Osmerus mordax | reverse complement strand
TATGGTGATAAATGATCCAGATTTTTTAAATCATCATTCTGATTTTACTCTGTATAACTGTATAAGGTGTTTGAGTTGAAAATTCCCCTACAAAAAAAAGTATAACATTTAAAAAGTATACATTTGGAAGCTTCGAGATCGTGAATCTCCATAAAATCTGAGTCCAGATGATGACGTATAATCAATAAAGCGTTGATAACGCTCTGCGTGTGATAGAGACGCATTTTCTGTTGATAAAAATGAATGGGAGTAATTTTGCTTATAAACTGAACGTAAAACAGGGATTTGGCGTATATATATGGCCCGCAAAATAGAAGTGTTAAACCTGTGTCATAGATACGCAGAAGTATGACACTGGGTTGGGGCTACACAAGTCTGTGCATGCCTCAGAGAAAGAGTGTGTGTGTGTGTGTGTGGGAGTGGGAGTGGGGGATTGGGCAGCCCCAAGTGTGAGCCATGTACAGTACATGGTCCATTCTGCTCCTGTCCACCATTCATGTGTGTCTATGTGGGGGGGGGGGGGGGGCACGCCTGGGCCTAGCAGGCTTGATACTCACTAGCCAGGAGCAAGGTGATGGTACGGCTGGTCAGAGCCCCCAGGGCGCTGCTGCTCACACAGCTGTAGCCCCCCTCCACCCCCTGGGGGGCCCGGCCGTCAGCGGATGCCGGCAGCAGGAGCAGGGAGCCGTTGGCGAGGGGCCGCAGGGAGTCCCCCTCCGGCAGGGGGCCGGCCATGCTGCAGCCAGGTGACGTTGAAGGGGGCGTCGCTGGCGCCCAGGTGGCAGTCCAGCAGGAGGGGCCGCCCTGGCTCCAGCACCACCAGGACAGGGCCCGCCCCACAGCTCAACTCCACCGACACGGGCTTCTCTGGAGGGGAGAGAGAGAGGGAGAGAGGGAGGGAGGAACATCAGGTCGGGGGGGGGGGGGAGAGAGAGAGGGGGGGAGGGGAGGGACACAGAGCAAGAGACTTTAGACTCTCGAAAGCTAGAGACTCCAAATCCTGACTGACATGACGGTGCTGAGATTAGTGCGCATGAGAAGACAGACTAGCGTGGGAGATGGGGAACGAGGGAGCAACGAGATGAGAGAGCGCGAGAGGGGGGAGAGAGAGCTTCGGAAATAGAGAGAACAAGAGAGAGAGAGCGAAGAGAACGGAGGGGGGAGGAGGGAAGATGGAGGAAAGGTCACATCAGGAAAGCCTGCCACGAAACGCAGCGCAAACACCTGACCAGAGCCCTAGTAGAATAGGAAACGAGGCCGCGCTCGATCGCCCAGAGCTCTGCAGTCAGCTCTCTGTGACGCTACGGCACAGCCTGCAACCAACTGGCTGGATTCACAGCAAATTGTGAATCATCAAAGACGGCACATCGCAGAAAACACCACAGAAAACAAATGTGAATTCAACCCGGGGGGTCAGTGGTTTGTGGTTGATGACCAAAAATCCAATAATGGCCGACCTCTTAGCACAAAAAACCTCCATAGAGAGGTTTCATTAGCAGAATGAGATAAGAAAAGGGCCTGTTGAATGAGTTTAGCAGCATGCTGTGTTAACCTATGCAGCCGGGGAATTTGCCATTCTTCTTCTCTGGTTAAGGACAGGGAGGGGGCCTGCAGTTATGCAGCTGAAAAGGTGTCGTCTGCGAGTGCTGTGAGGCAACCGTCACTGAAGCAAACAAGCTGAGAATGTACTCTGGAGACAGACGAATCACCAATCCACATATCACCACAACCTCACACACACAGAGACCGTAACACACACATTTATAGTTCAGACACACGCACACACACTGGAGGTGCGCTGTGTTCTCGCAACGAGGCAGAGGATTAATTAAGTTAATGGGAGATGGAATGATTTTCTGATTAAATGAGAACCAACCCCACAGCCATCCCTGCATCGAAGCAGAGTAATGCCCTGGAAGCCATAGGCACACCCGGACACACTCACATGTGCACACTGCACACACACACACACACACACACACAAGCTCAGCAGCGTGAACACATGCACTAAAAGCAACACATGCCTGCCTTGCACACAGACTACACACCGACTTTAAAGCTCTTCACAGGCATTGTGTGTGTGTGTGTGTGTTAACATCTAACATCCGGTCCGAGAGACAGCACCACCACGAGGATTTGGGTTGTGCGTTTCTCAAGTGTTGTGGGAGCAGCTTGAACACGAACAGAAGCTTGCTCACCCTAGCTCCCCACCTCAGATGCTCGCTCTCCCTGCTCTCCTCGCTCCCATTCAAACTAATTAGGTCTCGTTAAGTCATTAAAGCGTTAGCAGGCATTTTCCCCCATCACCGCCAGCGGTTTGGCTTGGCTGATGGACTTGTCTGTAGCGATCCATACAGTGGGCAGAGAGCAGCCTGGAAGCAGGTGTGAAGGAGAGGCGAGTCACGGCCCATAGGGGCAAGCTGCCCTCGTAAAGACGTCACGTCAAAGAAATCGCAGACGCCCGCTTAGGATCTCATGTGCTCTCTCTCACACACACACACACACACACACACTCCTCACATCACACTCCTGTTTCCCCCCTTCCGGCACAGTCACACATACTCCACTCCCCCCCCATTATTACCCCTCACACACCTATGAGAACATGTAACCCCCCCCCCTCCCTCCCCCCACTGCCATTATCCTGACCAGTGGGTCCAGCGTGGGAGGGGGTCAGGGAGGGGCTTGGCCATTCGAGTTCGTAGAGAGTCTTGGGGGAGCCCAGGGGGGGCGGGGCCCACTCAGAGTCCCCCCGTGGTGCTCTCACACTGGGCCACACTGAATGGAGGAGGTGCGCGGGATGCCAGACTACTCACAGCTTCCATATCCAGCCTGAGGGAGACACATCCCTGCTCTCAGGAGATAGCGAGAGGCGGAGAGAGGCGAGAGAGAGAGAGAGAGAGAGAGAGAGAGAGAGAGAGAGAGAGAGAGAGAGAGAGAGAGAGAGAGAGAGAGAGAGAGAGAGAGAGAGAGCGAGAGAGAGCGAGAGAGAGAGAGCCCATCTGTTTGCCCCAGTAGGCTGGCTGTGTTAGAGAGTTCACTCTAACACTCTAACACTCATTCACCCAGGGAGTCAGAGGGTAGCTTGGCTCCTCCAATGTTTTACCTCACCCTACCATTGGGCCATCCACACTGCCCCCTCCACACAAACACACACGCACACACGCACGCGCACCTAAAACCTTAGTGCGTAACTGAGATGAGAAGCCTAAAAATAACATACTATTAGTACAGTGCAATATAGATTTACCACCTGTGCGACATCGATTTTTTCCTGCAAAAAAACTTAAGGTTGTGTGTTAAAAACGATACACACAATAGAAAAAATACTAAAATATAAACAACCGTCCGAACAAGAGAATGCTCCAGAAGAACTAAGCATTTTCAGATCTATTTCACGATATTCCACATATTGCGCAAGTCAAGTCAACAACTTCCGGTAGCTACCATTTCCTGTTTGGTTATTCAAAGTCACGTTTCTAACTTACCGGAAGTTTTAGACCTGGCCTGGGATCACTGTCTGTGCATATCCGTATAGCCAATTGAGATACATAAGTAAATTAGGCTACACAAGACACATTAGCTGTTAAACAGGTCAACATCTAGAATTAGTATGTACATCTCACTAACGGTTGAGCAGTAAAACCTCTGAAACAATACATTGTATACTTTAAAGCCTGTAATTAACTAACAAACAACAACAAGAATTGTACCTTATGCTGATGGACAGTAGGTAACTTACACTCTACACTAACAAACACGCACGATGATAAATCACATCAGCTCAAACTGGCAACATGTGAAAACGTCATGATTTGGCGCAGGCGCGCTGACGGGGAAACGGGAACTGCAGATCGCCCCTTCACTGTGATATACTGTCTGTCTACGAAAGGAACATGGCTACATCCACAAGCACACAGAGGGATCAAGGGGGTAGGAGGGAGGGTGTGTGTGTGTGTGGGGGGCTGTTACTATTTATGCAAGTGAGAAATGGAAGATGAGAGAGAGTGGTAAGTAAGGGGCTGGCATGTTGTGCACATGTACAAAACACTTTCTAACCATCGATGGTTAAGTTGCCAGACACACACATGCACACAAACATACTGCACATAATGTTAGGCTACTGAGGGCTGATAGCTGTATGCACCAAGTTCTGTCAGATAGCAGCATATTCCAGCTAGTGTGAATCCTTGCCAGGAAATATGTATGTGTGTGTGTGTGTGTGTGTGTGCAGAGCAGGTTAGGACATACAATTGTGCATTGCAGCACTGATATAGACTGGGTGGACATAGACAGATGGGCTGATTGATAGCACTGTGGAACATGCAGTCTCATGTGGCACTTCTGTGTGTGTGTGTGTGTGTGTGTGTGTGTGTGTGTACTATCCTACTCTTTTTTCTTTTACTCATTACAAATGCAGTTTGTATGTTGACTGCGTTTGAGAAAGGAGCTGTTTATGTCAGTGATATTTATGATACTTGCAGGATTTTGATCATCCATATGCAAACCCTGCAGCTAAGGTGTACATGTCCAGCCGTCATCTATAAACTGTGGTGGGCAGGGACAGACGTGCCGGATGTACAATAACTCTGACATGCTGCCAACTCATTTGGCAGACATGCAAAGACAAACCCAACTCATTTGATTGTCAAAACATAGAACTTAATAGGCCTTTATCTGAGTAACTGAGGTGCTTGACTAGGCCCATACTGTTATCTGACCCTTCTATCAGAACAGAGAATCACTGTCGCCATTCAAGTGAAAGGTGCTTAAGCACACATTTACATTTAATCATTTAGCAGACGCTCTTATCCAGAGCGACTTACAGTAAGTACAGGGACATTCCCCCGAGGCAAGTAGGGTGAAGTGCCTTGCACACGACACAATATCATTTGGCACAGCCAGGAATTGAACCGGTAACCTTCAGATTACTAGCCCGACTCCCTAACCGCTCAGCCACCTGACACACACACGCAAACACAGATACCCCTCTGCAACAAATGTCTATTTTCTTGCCCCTTACCTAATTAATATTACTAATACACAATGTATGTCTTTGAAAGTTAATGCCTGTTTAGTTGGTACTGCACTGGCCCAGTGATTTAAGTGGATTCTCAGGAGCAATATCAACATGCGGTTATTCCACCCAGGCTGACAGTGACTCATAAGCAAAGTGGAGACAAGAAAATGTGCCCAGCAGCTGCAGTGTCAGGAGCTAACCCTTCCAGCTGTGCTGCCCCCCCCCCTTCCCCCACCCTGCACTCTCACACTCTCTCTCCCGACTCTCTCTCTCTGACACTCTCTCTCTCTCTGACTCTCTTTCTGACTCTCTCTAACTCTCACTCTCTCTCCAACTTTTTCTGACTCTCCCTCTCTCACACTCTCTCTCTGGCCAACAGTTCACAAAACACTCACTACACAGGAAGGTGATCTAAGGCTCACATTTAGAGAAGTGGCAAACCAAAGTACCACAACTCTGCCTAGGAGACTCCGCCAGCACACACACTCCCTATAATCAGTGGTGGGCTGATGTACTGAGTTCTCAATGGCAAAAACAAGCCTACATAAACAATAGAGATAGAGAGAGAGTGCGATAGAGAGAGAGTGAGATAGAGAGTGAGATAGAGAGAGATCCCCCCGCCAGTCCTCCATGCCTGCTGCTCTATGTACAGTACTCATTCATGCACATCCTGGCCTGCTCCAATCCCGGCCCTGTGTTCTTACAGGCTTTAACAAAAGGGCCTCCCAGCAGCATGGGGTGGGGTGGGGTGGGGGGGGGGGGGGGGGGGGGGGCTCTGCACGACCAAATCAAGCGGCGGGGCCACATCAATGGGTCAACAAGGCTAGCAACAAAACTAACATGAGAGGCTACATGAGGGGGAAGCCCAAAAGCTAGAGGGCTGGGCAGGGGGGGGGGACTAGGCACTAGGACACAGACTAAAAACAACAGGAGCGCTATCCCAACACTGTTTTACTACCGAAAATCTTGTCTGGGCAACATTGACAGTGCCATAGCATGGGACTGCAGTGTGAACGTTGCCGGAGAGACTTCTCTCAGAACCTATTAATTTGTCATGGTCGGAATCAATTCATTTGTTTGTATGTCCTTTGCAGAGTCCTTCTGAAGCGTGGGAAGGCATTGCTGTACATCATGTGCAGCATATTTCCTGGTGCCCTATTCATGATGAACCCATGGCAGCCTTCAATCTGAGGCAAACTGAGTAAATGACAAGTTTCTTGGAGAGAGAGTCAGAGAGAGAGAGAGAGAGAGTCAGAGAGAGAGAGAGAGAGAGAGAGAGAGAGAGACAGGCTGTGTTTTTGGTTGTCTGCTCCTTGCCCACTAATTCTGAGTTCACTCCCCTAAATGCAGCATCGGCCCCTCGAACTGCACCCCACCCCCCCGACGATCCCCAGATGCCCTTCCCGGCACTGGCCCCCATGCAACGCTTCCTTGGTCATGTGACTGAGCGGACAGCAGTGCGGAATGGAAGGAATGTGATCGCATGACTGTTTACCCAACGAGCGCCGTGAGGAAGAGACCCTGCGTCTCACACACACACTCACTCACTCGTCTATCACACACACACACACACACACACACAGTGCATACGTTCCATCACTAAAATACTCACTGTTCCCAAATACACAAATACATAAAGCTTTGAGCATTTGAACATATAGTTGCACTGGGGCACACCATACTGGCCAAACGTTCATTATTCATTGTACAAATCTACCCCCGGTTTAGACAAAATCATCCACTGAGAAAGAAATTCATTCCTTAGACCCTCAGGCGTGCTTTCTATCCTAATGTTCCGTTTGTGTACCAGCAAATAATCAACATATACAAACACGGTCTGTGCACACAATTAGAAGTGGATGGTGTACACCTGCTGGTTCTGTGCACCACAGTGATCCCCAAGTCACCTGACTGAGATCATCAAACTTATCAGGCAGCATATTGATCCAGATCCACTTTCAAGGGGTGCCATCAGAAAAGGGGCTGGGGGGGAAGGACTTCAAAAGAAGAGTATGTTTTTCCCGCACCGGTCTAATCGGCACTCTGCACTGACTAGACGTTCCTCGGATCAAAGCATGTTTCACTTCAGGTGGTTTCAAAGTGGTTTATCTCCTGGAGAGATGTGGGATGAGATATAAGGGGATAATGAGATGAGTTTCTGTATCAGGTTACTTCAATTGGAAATTATTGCCAAGTTTTGACAACTGCTCCCTCAAGACGCATTCTCAAACCAGGAATATGTCACAAATCTATTATGAAGCAACAACAAAAAAGCATAACAATTACAAAATAAAAAGAATGAAACATTATTGTAAAATATGTTAGGTCTTATGTTATGTGGCAAAAGATGCGTGGTGAAAAACACGACTCAGTATGACTATTTTCTGTTCTGTATCTGACATTCTGACGCCATTAAAACCTTTGTGAACAGATGCATATTCTGTATGCAAACCTTGAGAAACATTTACGGAGAGCTTTATCTGTATGTACAGTAAACATATACTGGATAGACTGTTATATACATAAGAGAGAGATGTATATGGAGCGAAAACCAAATGAGATTCTTGTACCACATCTTTTCCATATGCGAATGTAATCAATAAACCTTTTCATGAAGTTCTAGAACCCAGAGAATAACCCTGCAGTGTTCTGAGGCCGGTCTAATTGAATGAGACTGAGATCTGTGCTTTGGTCGATGGCTGGGAGAGCTTACAAGAGCTTTAGACCAGACAACATCTCTACAACGCTGCTTCTAGCTCTATCCACTGGAACATCACTGGAACACACCAACAACCACACTAAGCCAGGAACTTTTAAAAGATACAACACACACCACAAATCTAACATACCAAAAGTCGAATTGCGTAATATTAGGTATTGTTTTTGAAATTACGTCTTTGACAGACACAATTACAGTCCACTTAGGTTCATAAATAGAAAGACAGTTGACAGACACCCTAACCAAAAATATACTTCTGATGAACTGGTTGCCGCAACTGGAAATATTATTTTTGTGGACTTCCAGAGAAATCTCTGTTCCTGATAATCCTCGGTGATAAACATAGTTTTCCATTTAGCCATAAAAGATAGCAGCCCAAAGATTTACCAATATGGCAAACCCATACATTACTACTAAAACATTTGATCAACAGACATCAAAGACAAGAGCTGAGTCGTGAAAATGAAGCACTTCCGAGGACCTCTCTCTATTGGTAGACTTTTTACATGCCTTCTGGGACTGGGATTGGTCCACACACACTCAGGGTTATGAATAGGCACACACAGCCAGCCATACAAATCAACATCTTCGCTAGACAAAGATACCCATATCAAATTCAGCCAAGTGTGCCTCTTTAAATAATATGCATCCTAATTTAGCTTAGCCTCTCTAGGGGGATCAGGATGCAATCACACAAACAGAGGGACAAACATAGCCACGTTCACTCTCCTACACACTCCCTAACTCCTGTTTGAATCCAAGCTGAAACAAGTTTGGGAATATGCACAAAATAAGTGAAGTGAAGTAAAGATGGGATTATTAGAAGATTTAAAGAGATTATTAGAGAATTAAAGCAATGCTAATGGCTTTAGCCAACAGCATAGTCACTTATGATAAAACATTTACATAATAAAACTGTTTAAGGGGCTGCTCATTATGGACAAAGAAATGCAATTATGTTTATGAATAAGTCATTAAGCAGGACGTGTTCACAATTATGTTCTAGGCCGGAGGCAGACAAGGTGAATTCCTGATCCAGCTGCAGGGTCAGAGGCTGGGGATGGAGGAGTCGGATGAGGTCTAGGATGAAGCTAGAGTCAGGTGAGGTAGGAACTGGTGTGGGTGGAGGTAGGGTCAGGTGAGGTAGGGGCGGCTGAGGATGGAAGGTGGGTCAGGTGAGGTTGAGGAAAGTGGCAGGGCCAGGTGAGGTAGTAGGTACTGGTGGTGAAGGAAAGGTGAGGTTGGGTAGGGTTGGTATTAGTAAAACTATTGTTGCATATATCAACAGATCAGAAAGTAAAGTTTGTGTTGGTAGTGTTTGTGTCCTTATGATGAAAGCAAAGAGCATGGACAGACACTGGATCAGCAGAGCATTTGACAGACATTAAAATGATGAAGAGGGGGGAAGTTGACACTGGGGTCAGAGACGGTGGAGGCAGGAGAGCAATGAGGCGAGTCAGGATGATGAGGCAGAAGGTGAACGGTTGGGACCACGGGGGAAATCAGTGGTGTCACCGTTTAACTGAAGAAGTGATGAAGCTCCTGCCCACAAAGCCCCCTCAGGAGATGGGAGGCATGACGACCGCTGGGAAACTGTCTGACATCCTGAATGCCCTAACTACGGTCTCATTTGGTTCTTCCATTTCGAAGCTTTACGTAAAACAATGTGTCATGGTGAACTCGAACAGTCGGGATCTTAGCGTGTTCAGTGGATGTTTTACCTTCTGTCCATCCTCCAAGAGAGGGGTGCATGTGTAAACGCACACAGACACCCCCGCCCACTCACACGATTAATTTGTTCGTGATGAGTTCAGCGGAGTTGACATATTTTCATTTGATCTTCCAAATGGAAAAAACAAGCTCTTTGTTTGTGGATCTGATGTAGCGACGCCCCTTGCCCCCAAACCCTCCCCATCAGCTCCCCCGTCAATTCATCCGTCCCCCCCCCCCCCACCCCGACAGCAATCTCCGTTCTCCAGTTCCAGTTCCCACAATAACCCCCAGCAACAACACCCACAACATTCCTCTTCCTCTCTCTACAGACCTGACCTAACACACACACACACACTGTAGCATTTCACTATAGACCAACTCTCCAGGGCAGCCCCCCTCCACCCCCCCACATACACACACACACACACACACACACACGCGCCCACAACAGGGGACCAAAAGCGTAGTCCCTCATGATAACATCATTATTATCTAATGACAAACATTATGACAACATTGATTCAAAATAACAGTGTCAACATTACCAGACGTGGATGAACAACCTTGTGAATGAGTAATTCACCTGTTGTTCTTTGAACGTCACATAAAACTGAATGATGAGGTCCAGTTTGAATGGATCAGAAAGGGGAATTTTCTGAATAAATCAGGGTGTCCCTCATCTGTGACAGTATAAATATGAGAATTAGTCGATGAATCAAACAGGTGTTTTTTATGTGATAGGCCTACAGCCTACCTCTTCTGGACAACACTGTGGAAACAAGGCAATCCCTTAAAAGCCATTAAGAGCTGTATGAAGTTTGTTTCTAGCAAGCATATAGGCTACTCACGTGAACTTTAATTATAAGAACAACAAATAATAGGGTGTTTCACACGTTTCCCGTTCTACTTTGAGGAGGGCTTTGTTAAAGTAGCTATATTGTTCATGCGAATTTTAACATAATAACAATAATAGAAAATCACTCAGTCATCTCTCAGCATCTGAATTCAAAAAACGAATGCAGTTGCCTTGTCTGGATACAGTACATGTCACTACGACACAAGTTAAAAAAAACACGACTGCATGTACCAGTAGACGTATCTCTACGCCTGAGCTTCTGCACTGCCCTCTTTGTCATGTAAATGCTGCGGGTAGTCTCTCGATATCTGCTCTACTCGTTCTCCTCTACCTCACCGCCAGTCGGCTGAGTGGATCGGCTGCTCTCAAGTCACCCTGCCTCGCTTCTGAATCTGAGGCCACCGCAATGCAATCATAATCTGTGAGCTGGTACGACCATTTCACTGGACAAACGGCACACATCCGCCCTTGTCCTAACAACGTAAGGCACATGGTCGGCACAACTATAGAAACAGCACCAAAAACTAAAACATAGCCCACAGCTAAATACGCTGGGGGACATTTGAGAGGCTACATATTGATCTATTCGAGAGCCAGAAAGACAGCCTTTGCAAGTCTGGCATGTGCTAAAGAACACAAGCATAACTTCAGTATATGAATGCATTAAGTGTTCGGTTAAACCAGACAACGAACTACCTCTATACTGAATTATACCAAAACTGCTTTGGTCATTTTTCGTTTTGAATTCTGCATTAGGCAGATGTTAACTGTTACAACTAATCATGTTTAGCAGCCTAAAATCCAGTTTTGGCATATGGCCCCTTCCTCTCAAATGATTCCCCCATTCCCACCAAGCTTCCTACGACTGCCTTGATCTGAACTCCAGCGGCATTAATTCCATCAAAGAACTCGTGCCGCCGCTGAAACATCAGAGCGAAATGTCCCCATAATGCTAACATTGTTGCTTATGTGCAACTTTGAAGCGGCCGGTCAAGTGTCCACAGAAAGCAATGCGCCTAGCCAAACATTCACAAAAGTAAGGGTGTTGAACAGTCATTCAAAACCTCTGTTGGATACAACCTGACTCATAATGAACACTTAAAAAATGTAGCCTACTGCAACGAAGCAAGGTGCAAATTTGCACACTATAAATCTGTTATCGTTTATAACTCTACCTACCAGCTGTTTTGACCGACATAGATAAGGAGGTACAGATATGTACCTAACTTGAAAAGCATGTGTTGTTCAGTTGATAATATTAAAGGGTATTAGCCTACCTTGCACGGATGGACCACAGAACCCCAGCCAAAGTAGACAGAAAAACCAGATACTCTCAACCGCCATGTAAAGCCTTTGATTTCCAGCAGAGGGGTAAGCAGCGTGAGGGTCTATACAACCAGCTATACCGTTACAGCGACATGCGTACCTATAAATCGGCTATAGTGTTCTCTAGTCTGCTTATTTGTTGTTGTAAATCCCTTTGGCGTAGTCCCCTGCGTTTTTAATAACAGGGTAGCATTAATCGGGGTAGAGCCGTCGTGTATCGCGGCGCTTCATCGCCATGTTGTGAGCGAATGTTAAGTGTGTGTGTGTTGGCTGCTGTTCTTCACACACACAGACACGCACGCATGGACGCATGCACACACTCACATTCCCCCCAACACTCTAGCAAGTCCCGCTTTAGGAGACTACTGGAGTTGCCTGAAACGCAGCCAATAATTTTAACACACCCCCTTCTTAGTTGCTCAATGTTACCCTGCGCTTCCTCATACATCTTTCATCTAGCCCCCGCTACCTTTTAGGAAATCCAACTAATCGTAATGTATTGTGGTTGTACATAATATATAACCTAAACACAGATTTCCAATGCAGGTCCACACAACTATTGGCCGAATACACCTGTTGTTAAACCACAAATGTTAAAAGTGATTTACAAACTCTATTCCACAGTGTCACTCACATGCTACAGTCAGAGAAACCAAACCAAAAACCAGAGAAGTTATCAAAAGAACCACTCATTCTAATTTCAGCTTGCCCTCCGGGCTTAACTCCATACACATAGCTGGGTGGGGTGGTGGGACAGGGTTGCTTCTTTCCCCACATATTAAATACACATCCACACCACTCCCTGTTACTGCCAAATCATTTGAACACCATTGTGTGATGCTAACTGATCCTATCAAAGCATGCTTAATTGTTCTTTATCGCCCACCAGGCCCGCTAGCCGACTTTGTGGAGGAGATGGACATGCTCCTCAGCGTCCTCCCGGATGATGGAACCCCCCTGATAGTCCTTGGGGACTTCAACATCCGCCTCCAAGGAACTCAGGCCGTCGACTTCTTGTCTCTCCTGACCTCCTTCGACCTGACGCTGCTGACCACACCGGCGACCCACAAGGCAGGCAAACAGCTAGACCTCATCCTGACACGTAACTGTATCACCGACTTAACCTCTGTAACCCCACTGCATATTTCTGATCACTACTTTATCCAATTCTCTGTCTCTCTCCCTCCAACTCCTCCTACCTCCCCTCCCCTTGTAACTTTCCGGCGCAACCTCCGCTCCCTATCCCCCTCCCATTTCTCCTCTATTGTAACATCCTCCCTCCCCCCCATTGACAAGTTGTCGTCCCACCCCACTAACACTGCCACCGACACCTTGTTAACCACTTTAACTGCATCACTTGACTCTCTCTGTCCCCTGTCAACCAGGCCTGCACGATCTTCTCCCTCCTGCCCGTGGCTTACGGATGTTATTCGTGAAGAACGGTCCACCCTTCGGGCAGCTGAGAGGAGATGGCGCAAGTCCAGAGGCGGTCTGGACCTTGATAAGTATCACTCCCTCCTCAAATCCTTCTCTTCTCACATAACTGGTGCTAAAACCCTCTACTTTCTGATCAAAATTAACTCTGCTTCAAACCCCCACAAACTTTTCTCTACCTTCTCCACCCTTCTTAACCCACCTCCCACACCCCCTCCCTCCACCCTGACAGCAGACGACTTCTCCTCCTTCTTTGAGAAAAAAGTCGCCGACATTAGCAGTCGGTTCCCTAAACCCACCTATCCTACCCTCTCACCCTCCATGACTGACCCAACTAAATGTCTAAACTCTTTTTCTCCCCTGTCTGAGGCAGAGATCTCTGACCTCATTCTCTGTCATCGCCCCACCTCCTGTCCCCTTGATCCTATCCCCTCCCCTCTCTTTCAAACCATCTCCCCCTCCATCATGACTTTTCTTCTCCATGTCCTAAACTCCTCTCTTACCTCTGGCACCTTCCCCTCTGCCTTCAAACAGGCTAGAGTTACCCCTCTACTCAAAAAACCCTCCCTTAACCCTGCCGTCCTCCAGAACTACAGACCGGTATCACTGTTACCCTTCCTTTCAAAAACAATTGAACGTGCTGTATCTAACCAACTGTCTAACTTTCTCTCTCAGAACAACCTGCTTGACCCTAACCAATTGGGCTTCAAGACTGGCCACTCCACAGAGACTGCCCTCCTTTCAGTCACCACTGCCCTCCAGTCTGCCAGAGCGGCTTCCAGGTCATCCGTCATCATTCTGCTGGACCTTTCTGCAGCGTTTGATACGGTTAACCACCAGATCCTGCTCGCCAGACTTTCTGAGATGGGCATCACTGGCACTGCACTCCAGTGGATCTCATCCTACCTGTCGGGAAGATCCTACCAGGTTTCCTGGGGAGGCAAACTGTCAGGCCCTCACCAGCTCTCCACTGGTGTCCCACAGGGCTCCGTCCTTGGACCCCTCCTCTTCTCTCTGTACACCACCTCACTTGGACCAATCATCACCTCCCATGGCTTCTCCTACCACTGCTACGCTGACGACACGCAGCTGTACCTGTCGTTCCCCCCGACCGATCCGGGGATCTCAGCTAGGATTGAGGCCTGCCTCACAGACATCTCCGCCTGGATGACCGAGCACCACCTCCAGCTGAACCTCGCCAAAACAGAACTTCTCATCATCCCGGCTAAACCCTCCATCTCCCACAATCTCTCAATCACCCTGGGATCTGCGACGGTGACCCCTTCATCCTCTGCCAGGAACCTTGGGGTTACCATGGACGACGAGCTTTCCCTCACGGCCCACATTGCTGCGGTCTCCCAGTCGTGTAGATTAAACCCTCTACAACATCCGGAAGATCAGGAGATACCTGTCTGAGCACTCCACCCAGCTGCTAGTCCAAGCACTTGTCCTCTCCAAGTTGGACTATTGCAACTCGCTGCTCGCTGGTCTCCCAGCATGTGCAACCCGCCCTCTTCAGAGGATTCAGAATGCAGCGGCCCGCCTGGTCTACAATCTACCCAGACGCTCCCATGTTACCCCGCTCCTCATCTCTCTCCACTGGCTACCTATCATGGCCCGTATCAGATTCAAGACCCTGGTATTGACCTTCCGAGCAGTGAACGGGACTGCACCTGTCTACATCAAGTCTCTCCTGCAGCCTTACACCCCCACCCGTCACCTACGGTCTTCTTCAGACAACCGCCTGGTGGTCCCACCGCTCAAGACCGCCCGGTCCCAACACAAGCTCTTCTCCTGTCTGGCCCCCCAGTGGTGGAATCAACTCCCCACCTCCATCAGAGACACTGACTGTCTCTCCACCTTCAAGAAAAGTCTCAAGACGCACTTGTTCCGGGAGTACAACGGTACTTAGGAATGGTTCGCTTGACCCGATGTTAGTTTCCTCAAGGATCACAATGACTCTTGCTCAGCGACTTGTTGCTCTTGTGGTTAGTGGTAACTGATTTAAAATTGTTTGTACTCGCTGTGATATATTGTTTTTATTATTGTTGCTTGTTTTTTTTTGTAACCTTATTGTAACTTGTTTAACTACATGCTCTTATGGTTCTTCCCTTTGGCACTTACTTTGGTTGTTCACAATGTGTGCTTCATGTTTTGGCTACTCGCAATGTTTTGTGGCTATCTCGTTGTTATGATCAGTGACCTATGCACTTTGTAAAGCTCTCTCTTGGAAGTCGCTTTGGATAAAAGCGTCTGCTAAATGAATACATGTAAATGTAAATAGCTGTGTGTGCCAGTGAGGGTCACAGGACAGTGTGGGGAAGCAGGGGTGGCACATGTGTTCCCAGCAGGATGAGGGAGCAGTGCGCCCCTGCTCCTCGCTTGCACCATGTGCTCTTTTGGGACTCGCTGGGTTTCACATCTAAACAGCCAGCAGGTGCCAGCTGGAGCCAGGCCCTCTCTCAGCAGACAAAGACACGCTGTGCATCCCCAGCATCGCATGTGCCACTTCCTTGCTCCGCCATGCTTGGGTACACAGAGAGGCGGGGGGAGGGGGGGAATGAGGTGGAGGGATTCATGGATAAGAGCGTCTGCTAAATGACTAGATGTGTGGATGTGTGTGGATAATCTTATGCCGGCGGTTGCCTCGGCAGCTCTTTAGATGATTTCAATGTTGTGAGCTGCAGCAGCACAAGCTTAATGATGCAAATCTTGGGAGAGCAGAATGAATTGACTCTTCCATGTTTACATAGGGGGATGAGATGAGGGTCACAGTGCTGAGTGGAACCTGGGCTTTTCTGATCTTCATTATGGAGGTAATCTAACCCTCCACCCAAACACCAGACAAGGAGCCCCACAGAATAACGGGAGTTCCCCATCTATGACGCGTAACCATCCAGAAACATGGCTGGCTGGCTGGCCGTGCACGGTGTTCAGATGGTAAACATTTTCAGATATGTGATGGGTCTTTCTGCGTTGGTCTCTCATTACCACATGAAAGACAACTCTGACACAGGATAACAGAAGATGTGTTCCGGGAATTACAGCTGCTGTTTCAACATGAGGCTTCCTCTCTCCTCGCTGCCAAAACCAAGCAGAGAAAACACGCCAAGAGAGCCCAAGATAGAAACAAGATTATTGCAGACAAAATTATTTACACCCGAGGTTCTGCCCAATGAGGATAATTAACATAGTAAAGTTGTCAGGCTTGAGACAAACAGAGAGGAGGTGTAGCATCTTCTCTCGGGATAAAAGTTTGTCTTTTTCTCCGGGTTCAAATGCCATTTTATTCCCTCTAGGCCTTTTTAATCATAATTGTTAGAGCATAACATGGAGGTAGGCGGCATTTCCATGCTATGTGTGAAGTGTAAAGGAACAGTGATTGTTATGCCAGGGTAATTTACAGTTTCTGTTTGAACATCTCTAATAGCTTCGGTGGGGTTATCAACTGTGGAAATGCCAATTACATTCTTGAAGTATACTATTCCCTTTTCCTGTACCACATCTCTCTACCCTCTGCATGTTGCCACTGTCCTTGACTCTGTGTTATAGAGTCACAGTCTGGAAGTGTGTTTGTTTTTTGTTTATGCTGACTCCTGTAGCCTCCATAGTGGCTGCGATTCATGGCCAAGGTCATCCCAAGGCTCTGTCTGACAGCTAAAGCTGTTCTTGATAGAAAGGTAATGATACACCCCATACTGGGCTGCTGTTATAAGAAGGGTAAGAAAATACCCCACACTGACAGACCGGCTGGACATCGCCCCCTGCTGTGAGAGCTGAGAAGGAACATCAGGGAACAAACACTCGTGATTTAGAACATCGATAAAACACTACTGCAGAGAGTGCGAAAAACAAACACCTCGACAACGTTTCACGTTCCGTAGGAATTGAGAAAATAAGTGCAAAAATAAAGAAAAAAATATATATTTGTTGTGCTATCATTTCAAACAGAATACAGGATTTAAGTTGCCCCGAAACTTTTTATTTTTGGTAATTATCCAAGACATATACCACCCATTATCCAGCAGCCTTCAATAAACACATTCAGCAAACGGTCAAGTTCATGGTCCATGTTTGCGTTTGCAAATGAAGTCTGTGTATGGTTGCCCCTCCTGTGTCATCCCATCCGCCTCCACTAGGAGTGGCATTTACATGCTTGGGGTGGAGGAAAGGGTCTCCATAGAAACCAAGACAAGTGTGGCACATTGGCTTAGAGGGTGACTGGGCAAATGGTTCACTTTGGTGGAACAATGGCACGGGGTTCTCTGGTTTAGTGCCTGGGTCTGGTGCTCTAGGGGGAGCACGCAGGGTGGGGGGGGCGTCAAGGCACATTTCGAGTTTGACCAAAAAAACCCTGCTCTTTCCTCCCCTTTATCGCGAATGCATGCATACACACACACAAACACACATGTTTGTTTCGGTTGTATGACATTGGGGTTCCTTCAGTCATAGTGTGTGCATGTGTGTGTGAAAGAGAGAAAGAGAGAGCAGGGGTAAATAGAGTGTGCGTGTGTGTGTGTGTGTGGAGGGGGGGGTGATGATGTAATGACTCAATGCCTCATTATTCTCAGCACATTCTGAATTATGATCTCATGGGCACAAATGCACAGAATCCCCAACAATCTGTCTTCTGTGAGTGAGCTGAGGGGAGGGAGGAGAGCTCACAGAATCACATGCCCAATGATAGGATGCCGTCTCTTTCCTCAGTCTACTTTTGCTCATGTTGGAGTACCTGACAGACTACCCCTCTGCCTCCGTCCATCCATACGTCCGCCCCTCCATCTGTCCATTGGTCTCTCTCTCTCTGTCTGTCTCTCTCTCTCTCTCTCTCTCTCTCTCTCTCTCTCTCTCTCTCTCTCTCTCTCTCTCTGTCTCTCTCTGTCTCTGTCTCTCTCTCTCTGTCTCTCTCTCGCTCTTTCTCTGAAGAAGAAGAAGAAGAAGAAGAAGAAGAGGAAGAAGGACAATTTGTAGCTGCGTTCCACCCTAATCTGCTCTGAGAGGGTATACTGGGGAATTAGAGCAGGGGACCTGGGTGGGCAGAGTCTCCTTTCAACAAAGACTAGGAGCGGCTCTTGTCCTAATTAGCTTAAAAGTAGATTTTTAATCTTCGTAAAAAAAGAAAGAAAGAAAAAAGAGTCTTGGTTGCTGTGAAAAGACAGGGCTTCCAACGCTCTGCTAACGTGTCGTCTCAAGTGTCCCGTCAATGGAGGCCTTGTTCCTTGGTGAGTACAGGACCCAGCCCACTCTTATCTGTGTTTGGGCTCCTCTATTGAAGGTGCCTGTCATCAGAGTTAACAAGCAGTGTGCAGAGCCTGGAACAGCCTCAGACCTGCTGCTGAATATTCATGGCTGGAGGCAAGATAGAGAAGAGAGCGGGGACAAGGAGGCAAAGGAGAAAGGGGAACCAGGAAGGAAGAGGAGAACAGAAGAAATAAGGATGGAACATTTCAAAGACATTCACATTTCCATCCAAGTGGTAGTCATTGGCCTTCATGTTGTACAAGAGGAACTGAGATGATCTATGTTCATTTAGTGTAGGAAGAGCGACAAGAAAGTTCTGTGAAAGAGGAGCTGACCTTTAGTCTGCCCCCACTGTCATTTCCCTGGGCCCAACGGCGCTATTAGCTCATGTTAGTCGGCTCCTGTCTGCATTACCGTAGTAAGTGAGATCATTGAATTCTCGTCAGTAACCTTGTTCACTCTGTCTGTTTTAGACCAGTTCTGACCAGTCTCGTCCGTCCAGCATCCCCCAGGATCCCCCACCACCCCCTGCCAATTCTCCTTCAAAATAATAAACCGCCGTAATCGTGTTCTGACTCTTGTGTTTGGGTGTACCTGCCAGCCAGCCCCCGTGACACCCACTGAGGCCTGTCTGAAAGGAGCTGGAAGCATTCAAACACTAGGACTTGGTGAACTGTCTGAGACAGAATTGATTCACTCATAGCACAAATTCTGGTGCATCTGAGCAATCCAAATTACAATTAAATATAAGAATCCCCTGCAGCCTTTTGAAATGTAGATAGTGTCTCCTCAGTGTGTCCAAGTTTAACCTCTGCCAGGACTGTGATGGATAGACAGATCTACGGCCAGGAGGACCGACACACAGAGCAGAGAGTCAGAATGTTAGAGAAACTAGATTCCTCCATAAACAAACATTTCACTATTTTATTTTGCTTTATCACATTATCTTTATTGCACCACTGCAAGAGATGTGAAATATTACTTCAGTCTCTGATTTTGTGTCCTAATGCTGACTGATGTTTGGCCCTGCTCCCCTTCCCTGAATGCATTCTCTAATTTAATCAGGCGTGTTCCTTAACGAGAGTTATGAAGCTGTTTCACCGCACCCAAGTGTGTAGAGATGGAAGGAGGGAGGAGAGGAAGGAGGGAGGGAGGTGAGGAAGGAGGGATGGAGGAGAGGAAGGAGGGAGGGAGGAGAGGAAGGAGGGAGGGAGGAGAGGAGAGGAAGGAGGGATTGAGGAGAGGAAGGAGGGAGGGAGGAGAGGAGAGGAAGGAGGGAGGGAGGAGAGGAAGGAAGGAGGGAGGGAGGAGAGAAAGGAGGGAGGGAGGAGAGGAAGGAGGGAGGGAGTACAAAGAGAAATATGGACATTCGCAGGCGTTCAGCGAGATATCAGAATCAAAATCAGAATTCAGTTTATTCGCAATGTATATTATACAAACACGTAAATTACTGTGGCAGGGAGGTGCAAAATACTACACATATACGAATCTTAAATGAAGTAAAAGTACAAAAGTTTTACAATTTCTAAGAACTAAACAATCTAAGAATAAAACAATTTAAATATAAAATTAAATATATATAAAAATAAGAATGAGCAGCAATAGATGGAGGGGGGCTTGATGGTGTGGAGAAGGGCTGTGCCCAGCGGGGACTCTCGGCAGAGATCAGAGAGGGCTGGAGGAGGCCGTGACTCTCGGCAGAGATCAGAGAGGGCTGGAGCAGGCCGTGACTCTCGGCATAGGTCAGGTCCGCTGACAGTATCCAGCAGAGGATGATCCACACGTCTAGACAAAAGAGACCGTAGCTCCTCTGGTGAGCGACATGTTAGACATGCTATATTTAAGACTTCAGCACTGGCTGTTATCAGCCAGTCCTGTTAATCTGACAGAAAAGATATAAACACTTCAAGGGGAAGGAATAATGTCCTTGTGCTTTTACACACAGGTACTGGAGCTATTTCAGGAGTCTTTGGTGCCAAGCGCATCAAATATTTCCAAAAATATTGCACAGTATTGCCACTGAAATACAGTAAGTCTCCAGTCATGGAGATAAGATTATCATAAATTGATGGTGACTTTTGACACAATGTCTGTCTCCTCTTAAATCTGCATGTATGTGTTTGTTTTTCTGTCTTTATATGTGCAGTATGTTGGATCTTTAGGGTGGTAAACAAACAGAGGATGTGGGGTTCACTAAAGTGACAGGCTGTAAGTATTTATGCATGCTTTTCACACCCCAGAGCCCTCCTGGAGGATTGTGTGGGTGGGTGTTTTATCTGCGCTGTGTGTCTGAAGGCACTTATGAAGAGAAAGTGCCATGCACATGCTCATGCAAGCTGCTAGCTATGGCTGCTAGTGGCCTTTGCTCCTTGAGTGTCCAGGCACACATGAAATTAAGCATTAGTAAAAGAGTTGTGTTGGTACTGCGCATGTGTTCTTTTTTGAAGTTAGCTACACCGAAAGAGGAGAGAAGGAGAAAGAGAGCGAGGGAGGGAGGGAGAGGGAAAGGTAGAGAGAACACCATGTACCTTGAACAGAGACATTGCAACTTTTCAAAAATCTGCCTTGACAGCAACTCTCCAGAGGCCTTATATACAGGATGATTGGCTAGATCAAAGTACAGACTGACCAGTCTTTTCACAAAACCCTCACAAAACCCTATAAGAGTACCCCCTCATGGCAAAGAACAGATACTACAGTCCTTTTTTCTCTATTGTGGAAACTCCCATTCCCCTCAGCAAGCAACTTTTGGCATCCTTCAGCCAAACTCATTTCAAACAGTCTGCCAACAGCAGTCAGTTTACTACGACTCGTGAGTTATGCAGACGAAAAGCCAAGTGCAAATCAAATTCCAATTTAGCAACTTACCATGCAGTGGATGGAGTAAAAGGTTAATCCTCTTAGCTTTTTAATCTACAAATCACCACAGATCTCCACGCTCCAATAATGGTGCTTAGACACACACACACAGTGAGCCTGAATAGATGCTCAGGTTTCACCTTGGTTCAATTTAGAAAAGTCTAGAGTGGTGCCCCTCAGTCTAAGCCCTCACACGATCCCTATTTTGGCTACTGCTGACTCCAGAGGAACAACAATACATGTGTATCTCCAGCTGTATTTCCACTAAACAGGGTTTACTTAGATAAAAACACAGAAAGCCCTGGGAAACAAGTTGGTGATTGGACGGGGTAGGGACTGGTGAGGGTCAGGCTGGATATAAAGGCTGACAACATTTCCCAACGGCTAACAGTCACGGCCAAACTCAGCACATGTCATTGAATGTGTTAAACATGGGACAATTGTCCCTGTCTCCCCGGATAACTTTCAGCCCCTCTGCAATGAAATACAGAAGGCCTAAAGAGTTTAGAGCAGTGGAAATATCAAAACACATTGGCCTTCATAGAGAGCACTCATCTGTCCTCGTACGAACTCCTGTAGATGCACTGTATGTTTTGGAGTGGGCCCCCAGCCTTGGCACACATATTTGGAGGGAAGCTTACTCACACAACCAGCTAACTCACACAACCAGACACAAGCTGTGACAGACATTGTCTATCAGATAATTCATTCTGTTCTCACACCCTAGAAGCCAAAGCTAAGTGCCTGGAAGAATACTGATGAAGTCTTGAAAGAAAAGCTTGTTTTGTGTTTTGAGTCATGTGAGTTTATCTCTGTAATAGAAAAGATAATGAGTCGACACAATGATGCATAGCAGTCAATATTACTCATGTGGAAGAATCCTTTGCAGCTCTCATTCTACAAACAAGTTTGTCAAAGTGTGGTTCTTCTTTCTTGTAATTATCAATGGAAAATATGCATTTGAATTTGTTTGTAATATGAGGAAAGGTTTGATTACAAACAGGCTATCATAAACACTACATTAAAGGAGATTTTTGGGAAAAACACTTGCATTGACAAAACATGCTGGCTCCAACAATGGGACTCATTCACCAAATGTTCTTAAGAACAAATCTGAGGCTTTAACTAGCCTTGCTTTGCCTTCAATTCACATCAATTATGTTAACGGGGAACCTTGCCATCCAATAATAAGTGACTTATCGCGGTATTTATAGGACCAAAGAAGTCTTATTCCGCACACTAAGACAAGATCAAACAATGGCGTGTTTATTGCTGCTGCAAAACTTTGCAGATCGTCCCCTGAGGAGGGAACGCATCTTCCGTGACCATACCGATTTATTTGCAGAGAGTGACGAGTACCTGTTGGGACGCTTTAGGCTACCAAGAGCAGTCCTCATGGATATTTTGTAACAGTCAACTGTCTTCTAGGCTATGTTTTGCTTCAGAATTCAGATTAAAGTTAAACCATTTCATTTCACTTCATCAGTTCTGCGCACTTTTCCAGATACAGCGTTCACTGCATGAGTAATTGCATTCCATGCATCGGTTTTATTTACTGATTTGTATCCACAGCTGACGCTATTAAATATGATTTGTTGTTTGTCGCTAACTTCTTGCAGCTGTACCTCCACTTCAGAATTATTAAAGTTTTTCTGCCTTTTGTCGATGCCTCCACTGTCTTTACCACGTCGTTTTGACATTTCTCTGAGTGTGCACAAGGCCCTGCCATATCATGCCCTTTTATGGGAATTAACGGGGCATTTACCGATGCTAAATAGGAGGAACGGGGCACGAGCTTTCAACTTACGAAATATTGGGATTCATCATTCTAAGAACACACCTGCGAACAATTCTGCTGTTTAAGAACACGTCATGAATCAAACGTAGATTTCTCTTAGGAACTTTCTTAAGAACAAATTTAAGAAATAACTTAGGAAGATATTGGTGAATTAGGCCAAATGTGAGTAAAACACAGGTTGGCTGGCCATTCACAAAAAAAGACAGTAAAAGTACCTGATCGCAAGCTTTTACATACATTTACATTTATGCATTTAGCAGACGCTTGTTACAATTAAACAGCAAGAACCTCAAAAGTGCAAGGGTGTACCTGTGGAAAAAGCAAGCAACATTTCCATCAAGTTAGTTATCATTGGTGACTCAAATGCCTTTAAAATAAAGGACTTCTCTGAGAGCTGTTCTGTATGCCACTGCAACCTGCACAATCCTTTGAAATAAGGCACGTTAAGAAGACAACAGATTCAACACTGCCATCTGCTGACCATACTTTGAACATGCAATTAATTTACAATTTCTAATGAGAGGGAGAACGACAAGAAGCATTGAATTTGAAGAGAGGGGTCAAAAGTGAAGGCGGCTTTTGTTCCCCGTAGACATCAGCAACGTGAAAAATCACAAATAGTCGAACCCCTTAACAATCTTGATCAATAACTACAATTCGCAGAGGCTTTTCTGTTGCACTGGTTGTAAATCCGACGACTTGTGTAGGCATTTATTTCAGCACCACGGAGAGCGGCCGCCCAGGAAGTGGCAGCAAGACAGGGATTGGACTGTGAACACGGATGCTATTGTGGCCGGCTTGTCTATTGGTCTAGACCGATGTGACAGCCCATTGGCAGTCGGTGATAGGACAACGACGGCGACGTTGAGGATTTATTGCTCTACGGCATTGTAACATAAGTGAAATACCAGTTTAGATAGGCATTCACTTAAGTGTTTCGCTCTACCATCAAGGTTTGTGTTATATATTTGTATTTTAGCATAGCATGTCGAGGGACAGGTCATTATAAAGTAGGACACGGTGGAGCAGGTAAGCAGATTACGTTTCCCATATGGAAAGCCGTTATTTCTAGCGTTGGTGATCAGATGCCAGTAAATCAGGAGAGTAGTTCTGTAGTAACCCAATAGATATCCATATTTCTTTGATGCCACAAATCTACTGAAGCAACACTGCGGTGTTTCCCTAAATTAGTTTTCACTGAATCATCGGTCCGTTTACATTCTAACCGGAAAGATTTCCAGATCCTTAAAACCCTAGAGCCTCCATTGAGCCGATGCCTCAACCACACTGTTTACTGTAAATCCCTCTACTCGATTGTAACAACGTTGAGATAAGCTCTTGTACAAATACCTCACGGCCCTATTCCTCTACACGAGTAGATGTATGATGTTTTCCTCTAATTAATTTGTCCAAATTAACAATTTGTTCGTCTTCCTTGTAGGCCTACACGTAGTCAATGTCCTAATATATCTAACTGCTTCTGTCGATTCCACAGACAGAAGACAAAATCTATCCGAAAATAACATCCACATTCTAACCCAATGGCTGGTAAAAACGTATATCTTAAAATAACTGTCAATAATTGTATGTCTTTCATGTAACAATTACTTCAATATGACTATATATTATCTAAACATGTGTGACGCTGGGTGGTGAAGCTGTTATTGACAGTTACCATTGTGTTACAGAGAATAACTTCCCTCCGCTACCGGAATTTATTCCCCTGAGGCCGTGTTTTTACCAGGACTTTGACGAGATCCCTGAGCAGCATCGCACCATGTGTAAGAGGATGTACCACCTGTGGATCTGTGAGTTCCATTCAAAACACACACGTACAAACACACATACACATATAAGTACACATGTACCAATGCATGTATAGTGCACACACCGCACACATACACCAAACAAACACATACATACACACAACCATGCACACACACACAAAACCACAAACACACAAACATACACACATACGCGCATAAACGCACGCAGACACACCCTCACTGATGAAGCCTACTGTTTAGATAAGATCTTTGTGGTGAACAATGGAGCTGACAGTTAACCCCTCCCCTGCCACAGACATTTTTGTCACAACCAGGGGCCTCCCTTCTCTCCACAGCACAACATATAGAGGATGACATAGAATGTTCTGGCCACACCAGATAGAGTGGTTATCTGTCACCCTGGGCTAAACCACGGCCATGTTGCTGTGTCTCATATAATGACTTAAATGTTCTCTTTCTGCAGATTCTCATAACCGATAAAAACAAACAGGTATTTTGCTCTATGCTTCTGCCTGCGCACTAAAAGATGGCTTGTATTCTGTTTAGATTTTCTGCATGTTTGGGTTTCTCCATGGTGTGTGGCATGGAGGTATGGCAGACTGCCTGTTTTCCAAGTTTTTTTCCAAACTGCTCAATTTGTCTCATGATTTGTTTTTCCCATCTGTGTATGAATTCTGTCTTGAAATCCCTTAGTTTCTCTGTTGCATGTATGGAAAGAGGTCAATGTTTAACTTGTGGTTAATGTATATTCATGACATGAGCTGCCTCCCACTTTGTTTCACAAAGGGAGATTTAAACAGTTGAATCACTGAATGATGATGAATTCGAACAGCTTTGGTGTGTTTACAGCTCCTGTGTAGGGCCTTGGGTTTCCTCAGTAGACCAGTAATTGAACATGATTGGATGCCTATGGCAGTTTTGTGAGGAAGGCTAGAGCCAAACTGTTCAAGCAGGGCTCTAATTAGAACCAATTAGAACTTGTGGGGAGTAGATTTGTTACGTTACCCAGAGCAAACCACAGATGAAAACCTGGACACCTGCGGAAAGGGCATTCAAGGACCTGCAGGAGAGAGAGAGAGAGGCTGTTAATTAACAAATGATTATGCATGCCGCAAGTTTAGCTGCTTTGAAAATACACACTGTGCTTCCACTGATTGACCGGCTCTATGGACTTCTGTCCGTGCCCTGTTACATGAGACAGTATTACGTATGACATCTCTTGTGTGGAATGGTTGTTTTCTTTTCAGTGAACACTGCCACTCTGGCTGTGAATCTTGTGGGCTGCTTCGTGTGGATGATGGGCGGTGGGGGTGTGACTAACTTTGGCATGTCCATCATCTGGCTCCTCCTCTTCACGCCCTGCTCCTACGTGTGCTGGTTCAGATCTATCTACAAGGCTTTCAAGTAGGTGAACTCCCAAAAAATCGCTATTTATCTATCGATCAATCTGTTTCTGTCTATTTGTGTCTGTCTGTGTCTGTGACTGTGTCTGTGTCCATCCATCCATCCAAAAGATATACTGCACTGTAGTTTTAAAAGACATGTAAGATAAAACTGGGAACGGGGTGGACTCTGATGTCAATGTTTGTGTTTGTATTCTGTGCCATCCCAGGTCAGACAGCTCCTTCTCCTTCATGGCGTTTTTCTTCGTGTTCATGGCCCAGGTTGGCATCAGCATCATCCAGTGCATCGGTATCCCTGGTTGGGGAGTGTGGTAAGACCCTATATACCTGACATCTACTGCCTCTCTCACCTCATCTCAAACACAGCAGTAACACCACCCATGGGGTCACACTATCCTTATCTCATTACAGGGTGACAGGCAGATAATAGCCCAGCATAACTTTTATGATGCTTCTGTCATTAGAATTTGAGAGGCTGCTAAGGGCACCCACAAAATTCCACCTGATCTGACTGGTGGAAATCATTCTAATAGAAGCTTCCATAAACTTGCTAAATGTCAGCCTTTAGACGTTTTTTTTCTTTTTTTGCATGGGGTGTAAAACAGAGGCAGTTTTACGGTAACCCGTAGCAAAAAGGCGACCAAGATTATTGTCATTCAACACCCAGCTGCTCATCATAGCATCATTATATAGAAGTAGACAATTATTATGTCACTGTCATAATCACCATCATCATTGTAGTCATATTCCCATAGCGCTCCTCATCATAATCATCAATCATCGCCAGAGAGCATTAGCCTAGCATCTGTATTATCTTGTAGTTGCCAATTCAACTGCTCATTCTTTTTCCTCTCTTCGTGTTCCAGTGGGTGGTTAGCCACCATCTCTTTCTTCAGCTACAACATCTTCATTGCTTTGGTCATGTTGGTGCCCACGCTCATGTTCACGGCTGTGGCCACTCTGTCCTTCATCGCCCTCACCAGGGTAAGTCACCCCAGGAGAACAGCTGCCCCACAGCACCGGGACATGGGGTGGAACCCCTCTGGGGTTTTACTCTCAGGGTCCTAGAACCATGCTCATTGGATTCTGACCCCACACTCTCTCCTGTTTGTTGTAGATCCATAACTTCTATCGCGGCAGTGGGGCCAGCATGAGCAAGGCCCAGGAGGAGTGGACCACGGGGGCCTGGAAGAACCCCCTCGTCCAGGAAGCCGCCCAGCAGGCAGCCATGGGGGCGGCCCAGGGCGCCATGCAGGGCCAGGGACAGGGCCAGGGACAGGGACAGGGCCAGGGACAGGGCCAGGGCCAGCAGTACTCCACCCCTCAGTACGACAACCAAATGTAGCCTCCGAAAGGGAGGGGGAGGGGCATTCCGAGGCTTGATCTGGATTTGGATGTCTGCCTCTGGGTAACTTGTGCTCTGGGCCTATCAGAAGGTTTCCTTAGGGCATTACATTTATACCACACCACCGTGCAGTTTAGTGAATGTCTTGCAAACACTATGGTCAGATTTTCTGTACAACTTCAGCGGCTTGTTTTGTGGGTTATCTGGAAAACTATCCTCAAAACTTCCAAAAGTTGTATCACTATTTAGTATTAAACAGTTTCTGGTGTTAGATCCTGAACTTTACGTTTGGGTTACTGTTGTGTCTCCATAGAGAGAACTATGGTGTGGTTGAGTTTTATTTGAAGCTTTTCATCTACTAAAAGGAAAGCAGCGTAAGAACTTTCTTGAATAGAGAACAGTTATTATGACCTTAATTTGACCTTAATTTGGCACTTGACTGAGTTTGCATTAAGTCTGTAAGATACAACTGCATTGTGGGAGCATTATTTTAGCATTCACTTAACGTTTGAATTCTTTTGGGACATCAAACTGTGGTGGGGTTCGAAGTGTCTTGCAAAAAGCCTGTAGTGTTAAAATATCAGTAAAAAATATCTACATTTTAAATTATGTATTCTGACTGTATTATGTACAGTGTTTATAGATATACTGTACATATGCAATATATTTAATGTATGTATGTATTGTATGTAATATATTTCAGTTCCTTCAAATGTTTGTATAGAAGGTTCTTTTTTAAACTGTGTGTGTATGATGTCTAGTCTGTGGGAGACAGCTTGTCCCCTGCTATATGGCTATTTGACCACAAGGGGGTACTGTCCTTTCGTTGTTCAATCTATGGCGAAGGCTTGTATTCATGCTACATCCATGCACACCTGGCTGTATTGTTACTCAAACTCTATTCATTCTGTAGCAGTCGCTGTCTAATCTCCTTGGAGGAACCCATAATCTGAGTGGGCCCCAGCGAATCTCACCCTACTCTGATCTCTCCAACGGGGCAGATGGTTGGCCAGGTGGTCCTCACAAGTACACCACTGTCTTCTGGGAGAGAAATGGGGAGGGTTTGTGGCACAATATGCGTGGCACTGGCTCTTGCTGTGTACCAAGGAGGTGTAGAAACAACCTAAATTGGCTGGAGCTTCAGCAATACTCTGGTGGGATCACAGTTTCTCTCCTGAGTCTTGGAGGGGAAACGGTGGGTTCTCTGTGGGGAATAGGTTGGAAAGCCATTGAGTGAAAGCGCAGCTATCAAAGGGACACTTGTCAGTGTAACTTGTGGAGTATTACATTAGCGAATGATTCTGCAGGAACAGTCTGTGTTGAGCCGTCTGTGGACAGTCGGTAAGGAGGATTAACCAGGAAGTCCAGAGTACACGGAGGCCCTTGCTGGCTCCCACTGGAGAACTTTCTCCTTATCCGTCTAACCTCCTCATATCATACTGGGATTTACACGTTTTAAAAGGGACGTTAAACTTGTCACTCGTTTTTAGATGTCATCGTTTTAGATTTTTTTTTTTATGTCGTCTTCTTGTCAGAATTATTTATTTCCCTTATGGACAATAAACACATCCTATAGCATCTGCTAGAGTCATTATCATTGTTTCTTTTCTGACTGGCAATATGTTTTGTTTTATGCATGTGTGTTTGTGTGTGTGCGTGTGAGTGTGTGTGCGATCGACACTTGATGCATGGTAGTTCCCGATGTTCTTGGTTCATGCTCACTATTTCTGCATAATTAATCTGCATTCGTTCAAGCATGTCACTTTGTCTGGCATCTATATTTTCATTGTTTAGGTCTTTAGTTTGTCGAATTCTTAGATTTAATCAAGAAGTTGCATTCCATCATTAAGATGTGATTTGGAAACTGTTTCCAATACATTAAACACAACAAATGGAACCCAGATACATTTATGCAATTATGAAAGACAACATCAGGAGTAAGAAGTGATGATAATAATGTCCTACAGGGGGCAGTATGGGTACAGTGCGAAGAAGCAGGAGATGGAAGGGCATTCCTCCAGCCCTCCACCAGGGGCAGTGTTGGACCTCTTTTTCACTATGTGGTGATTTCCTTAGCTTACATACAAAAACAGCACATGAACTAGAAGAAAGACCTGATAGTGAAGGGTGTTGAAGGCGATATGGCCAGGCTGCGTTTACTTGTCTGCCTAATAACTTTACTCTTGGTAAACTCCAATAAACCCAGCAACAATTTCACCCTCGACATCCTCGGCGAAGGTGCTTCATCGCAGATTAGATTCAAAAGCACTTTAAATGGATTTATCTGTGAATACCCCCCTTTCCTGGCTGTCCAGCTCTCCCAGTGTGGAGAGTGGTACTGCAGACTCACTCAGAGGGACTGCAGATGAAATTACACAGCGATACAGGAACCCAGAGAATCCCCTGCCAACCGCCCAGCACTCTTATTGGTGCAAACATGAAAACAGATTTTGTCTGTAGACATGCAATGAAAGCCAAGTCTGTAACAGCACTGACAGTTTTCCAGTAGATTCAAATGATTGACTAGAGTAACAATTGTATGGCGAACATAACAGCTGTATGAAAACACGTATTCATTGTTGGTTATACTGATCCATATTTAATCATAAAGACAATGTTATATAAATGGTATGTTCCAAAACGATTTAATATTATCATGGTCGTGATCTACTTGTACCTACTTTTCAATTGGGTCTTTGAAAACATAAAGGCAGCATAAAAGTTATTTTATTTATTTACAATCTAGTCAACTGCTACAGTGTTCCTAAAGTGTGTTGACTTTAACTTTTGACCTGGCTGGCTGTGTGTTCCTCCTCCTTCAGTATTTTGATTACCGTTACCATGGCAAACACTGCTGACTCCCTCATCCAGTAAACATCTCTTCCTGTGGATCAGTCAAGCCTACAGGAGAGGGGCGAGAGTGGAGGCAGGGATGGAGGGATGAAGAGATGGAGGAAGGGAGGGTCCACACAGAGGCCACAGTGTGTGACCTGGAGCTGACTGAACACAGAGTCTTTATGTGCTACCACTCAGGGGAGAGTTCCCCTTCACCCTGTTAACCCCCCCCCCCCCCCCCCCCCACACACACACACACACACACAGGACCCTGGGTTCATACCCTGGCTTGTGCTAAACCAATCACTGAGCAGTGTGTGTGTGTCTGCGTTTGCCTGACTAAACCATATCTGTCCGTCAACTCCATCTCTCTTCGGCTACACTAAGCAGTGCCACAGGTCATCTGGCCCAGGACCTGCTCTTTGATGGCTGTGCTGACTAGGCCTGTTAAGGGACTGTAGGTTTCCCTTTTTCTCCCAACCTAAACAGGAAAGCACCACACAAATGCACACAGGAACAAAGGCAGAGATGGCAAACGTACACACATCCTTCACTCAAGTAGAAGTACAGATACTCGTGTTTAAAAATACTCTACGTAAAAGTTAGGAGACACTTTTTCACTCAAGTTAAAGTGAAGAAGTATGCGCTCTGACATGTAGCCTACGTAATTAAAAAAGTTGCCATTACTGTTACCTGTTTTAGTGTCACCCTGGTAACTGCAGGGCTGCCAACCCTCACGCATTGGCCGTGAGACACACGCATTTCAAGAATAGAATGTCTCTATTCTCAGTCATGTCGACAATGCTAACTCCCTTTGTCTCATCCATACATACCGTTAGCCATCCTTCTTGTTGCCTTCTGCCTTATTGCTCCGTGGTGGCTTTGTAGACATGGCCTAGATTACGTCTGTTGTGCGTGATAGCCAGGAAATGAAAAAGGCGCTCATTGACAAGAAATAATATTGATCATGCCACCAAATAGTTAAAACTAAAGTAAGGCCTGGTTTGAAAATGTAAAAAATGTAAGGACTAAGGAGTGAAAGTAAAAAGTTGTCAGAAAAAGAAATTGTGAAGTTAAGTAGGCTACTGATACCAGAAAAATCTACTTATGTAGGCCTACAGTAACAAAGTAGGCTATTTGTACTTCGTGACTTCGCATCTCTGGACGAAGGGATGCAGCATGTTTGTCCAGAACGGTGGAAAAAGAATTGGTCCACAGCTGTTTTTCCCTGTGGTGCCGGAGATGGACTGCCAGATTGTTGGCCTACTGTGTTCTGGTTTTGATGCCGACAATGAGATCCAATGTGTAGCTGCACCGTACAAACAAGCTGTTGACTTGCACCTCAGTTAACCCCTTGGTATTTGTGGTTGATGGACAGACCTGGAGAGCAGAGTGAACTTTACAGAAACAATCCCTCGATAAATTATTAACATGGGGAGTCAGGTGGCTGAGCGGTTAGGGAAGCGGGCTAGTAATCAGAAGGTTGTCAGTTCGATTCCCGGCTGTGCAAAATGACGTTGTGTCCTTGGGCAAGGCACTTCACCCTACTTGCCTCGGGGAGAATGTCCCTGTACTTACTGTAAGTCGCTCTGGATAAGAGCGTCTGCTAAATGACTAAATGTAAATGTAAATGTGGGTAGAGACTGAGTCCACAGGCAGGCCCTCTCCAAAAGCAGCTGGCATCATGTGCTAGTATAAGAATTCTCACCCAGGCTCATCTTCACACGCACATCACGAGCAGGTCGGAGCTCGGAGGAGCAGGAGAGCTGTGAGGGAGGGGTCACCAAGTTGTCTGAAAACAGGCCACGAAGCGCCGCTGCACTGGTCTGTGAAATCGCCCAACTGATGATGGGAGTCGTCCCATTGACAGCAGAGGAAACGGTGACACGGGAGGCCGAGGAACGAGTCCGCTGAAATATGAGGCTGTCAGTGGGGGGAGAGAGACATGAAGCGGAGTCGCGAGGGCTCAGCGCGGGCGCGTCGCTTTTCGAGGTTGACTTCATCATCCAACTCCCCACGGAGCAGAACGGAGTGACGTCTGCAGACAAGCCACTGACTGAGGGACTCCGATTAAAGCTTGAAGCCTATATCGTCTCTGCTACATCCACTCATTTGTTCCAATTGCCTGGGACTACAAACACGAATATCCCAACTTCAATTTCTGTCTTGCAAGGGAGGGAGGGAGGGAGAGGGGGGTGTCTTAATGAGAATTTATTGGCCTGTTGTTGCAGCCCGACGGACTCCGGGGGATGCAGAGGGAATCAGCCATTTGCATACTCCTTAAAATTGATGAGTAGAGAAAGTCAGAGGACCAACTTGTACGGGAGAATACATCTTTGCTGCAGACACCAAAGCAGGGCCAGATGTTTCACAGATGAGGCAGGCGGTATTTAAACTGTCAGGCCGTGCATTCAAGTGTGTCGTGAGTCTACTACGCAAGCAGCTTCCCTGCCTCGTATAACGCCCATCGCCTTCAATGTGGAGCACTAACACAAAAAGTGAGATGTTTGTTAACTCAGATATATACGACAGACTCGGCTCTGCATAAATTGTGTGCAAGATGAGCCATTATCAAAACAAATGAGCCAGCGACTGCAGCTGCATGTAAATCAGAACTATCTTTTTTCCCTCACTATTTAAATGACAGCAAACGTTTTTTTTTACTCACACACTGTGCCATGAGTGATCTCTCTCTCTTGTGCTCACATTTCCCCTCTACAAAGTCAATATCTCCTTTCTCTTCCACAGTGCAATGTGTTTATCTCTTGAAAACAAAGGTAAGTCTTTATTCATTTAATTAGGTTGCAAAGCACAGTTTCAGCCAGAAGATAAATTACCCATTACTGTGCCACAGAATCTTTGTGGCAGTCTCTGCTTAAGGAAGACCTGAGGTTTGGAGCATTGTCTGCCACCATGGTACAACGGTGGTTCCCTTCTCACCTCATATTCCTCTAAATTTGTATCCTCACAATCGCTGAAGTGGGGACATAGATGTATCAGAATGTGGCAGTTTTAATAAGTCAAAGACAGGTGCATGGTTACTTCTTTCATTGATCCAGGAGCAAGCCTGGCAGTTAGTGGCCATGCCATAACATCCGAGATCTTTATAACTATACCAGGACACCAGAAGAGAGGAGGCCACCTCACACTCAAAAGGGAACTGAATCTGAATGGAGGGAATGAGCAAATGACATTCATTGTTACACCCAGTGTAGATTGACAAGCCAATTAATTAAGTTGTATGATGTAAGATGTAAGTGTACTGACACCTGGACACATCATTTTCCTCAATGACTGACTTGAGGGTGGCATTTAACAGGAATTTGAGGACAACACCTCATACATCTGTAATGGTGATGTACACAGATCACAGGGCTGAGTGACACCTGGTGACATGTTCATAATGAGGGTGTCTATCCATTTAAAGAAGCTTTCGAGGCTCACTGTTTATTTCTCGTGTCGAAAAATAAATAAGTTCCCGTTTGAACCATCCAGCCACACCTGTAGACTGAGAGGCTGGGAAAGGAAAACCATTTGTTTGTTTTTACAGTTATAAATTACAGCCGACAACCATGATTCACACTTTTCCTTTTCAACGTTAAAACCCTGAAAAGTCTCCTCACATTGTAAAGATGACGTCAAACATAATACACTGATCTGTAATACTCTGCACACACGCTGTCTCTCTCACACACACCCTTATTCTCACTCACACTATCCACACTCCCTTTTTCTCCCTCTGTCACACACTCTATGATTTGCAGTGTTATACAATTGCAGCTGTGCTTGTTGTCCAGGCAAAAGGAAAGTGCTCTGCCTGGACAAACATCCCTTGGAGGAAGTCCAGAGAGTTCCCAGGGCGAAGCAGGGACAAACATGAGAACTCCTGTTCCCCCCTCCCAACAACCTGCCACCCATGGCAGGAAACGTTTATCATTTGTTCATGGGACATACAAAATATTTATATATATATATTTACATTGAAAAAATCATATTGTGTGGTTTTACTTTGGAGATAAAGTGATGTTATTCACCAGAACAGCAATAAAGGGAACAGGTCATTATTATCGTTTGTGTGTCTCTAAAATTTGGAGCACACAGCTCTAAAGGCTTTGTGTTTTGAGATGTCTTCCTGGTACATTCATAGTGATGAGAAGAGAAGGCCAGACTGTCACAGAAACAAACAGTTAGTTCCTCACAGCTAGAATCTGGGCTGCGCCACTCTCCTGGTGAGACAAGCCTGTCAAATATCCTCAAACACTTTCAATCCACTTCCTCTCCTAGTGTTTGGCTGTGTTTGTGTGTGTTTATGTGTGTGTGTGTTTGTGTGTTTGTGTGTGTGTGTGTGTGTGTGTGTGTGTGTAGGTGGCTTGTCTCTGTTCTCCTTTCATTCCCCTCCATCTGATTCTTCAAAGACACCAAATCAACTCCTCTTTGTTTGCAGAACTTTTTAATAACCTTGTCTATTGAAGGTGATTCTTTCTTTTCTAAACTCTTCAAAAGGGCGGATATTACTTGTGATATATTCTTCCCCCCTCCACCCTCTTCACAACCCCTTCCAGACCCCATGGCTCTCTCTTTCCTGCTACCTTTTCATCAAATTCACCCTTGTATTACTAGTGGACATATTTAGGAGCTTCTAGGAAATGTTCTGAAGTCAGTGGATTGGATGGGTGATCTGAAATGACAAAAATTGTAAGTGTTGTGCTTTGGGTTTCTTGAACCAGCTTACCCCACTTATATTGGAGACACATTATTTGAAGGCTACCTACATGAGCACATACTCATCCATTGCATAACACTGCATAAAGCATCCCTTTATTACATTGGGAATATTGAAATGCATTTGATTATTGTTTAAACACTTGCATATCAAATGTATTCCGCAGTGGTCATGTATATGCTCTGAATTGCTTAAATAGAGAGCCCTAAATACAGTGTTACCAATAAATCCATTGACTTCACTGGTAGGCTGTAATGACATGTAAGGTACTTTATTTTGCCCATCCCTGCCTGTTAACTTGACTCTGGGTGTAATGCTATTCAAATGTAATACAGACCCAATCAAGCAAAACTTATACAAGGTTTTCTGGTATTCTGTATCAAGATAACAAGAAATAAGAGACTGATGACCAGAAATTGTTCCAGCAAATTAAATTGTGAATTCATTTTCAAGGCCCTGGTTGCCGTGCATGTTGTATGAATTATCATGACGAACGCTCAATGTAAACGAGACAGACTTGTCCTTTGCTTGTCAGTGTGAACCTGTGTACATGTGTGCAGTGTTTTTGGTGTGATTTTTTTAAAAGGTCTGCTTTGCATTCCTGTCTGGATCTTGTATGAGGAATGTACATAGCCACCCATACACCCTTATTTAACGCCCTGATGCATTAAACATACCATAACTGACATTTCCATAGCAGGAAATATAAATAATGTATATTTACCACACTTCAATTCTTACGGTGTTTCTAAATCAACAGAAATGAATGTATAGATGCTGTATGTTGTGAATGCAGTAGTCAACTAATGCAACGCATTATTTTTTAACACTATGACAGAAACTGTTTGTGTGTATGTCTTTATTGGATATGACACTTGACTAGTGTTCAACAAAAGAACATAATACTTTGCATTCCAATATCTCAATGACATTGCCTATGATTATCAGATCAAAAACACATTTCCAATTATTTTATAGAATTCCATTATTATACTTTTTACTTATCTTGATAACCATACAATCTCAAGAGCAACCTGAATACTAAATTGTTGATCAGTGAATTGATAGAATATGTACAAGTAAAAAAGTTCATGTGTAAATAGTATACAAACTGATTATAATAGTTTTGACCTGTTCTGCATGTTCTAAACCATTTCCTCCTTGATATATTCAACAATCCTAACTGAGTTGTCAGTGTGTGTTGCAATGAGTCTGTAGGAAGCAGTGTTGAGCCATCCCAGGGATGTCAGAAGGAAACCATACACTCAACTGGAACAAAAGCTCACTTATAGAGGTAGGTAACGATGACTTCAAGGTGCTCTCTAACAAACCACACCTACAGCATGGCATTACAATGACAACAGTTGTAATGCCAGTTTCAACTGTTTATAACAGTAGTTTCTTTACGAGAGTATATTTTTGCCATAGCACGTACACACATACACGCACACACAATTGAATAAATCAAAGAATGATTTGGATTCGCATTAAAACTACATAAACGTTCCTGGAATTTCACAATTGCAGCAACAATTTAAACAGTACAGAAGACCCTTTTATGGTCATATAGGTGAAACACAAAGAGTTAAACAGTTGCTAAGCTAAGTTCATGCATCAGTGGGTTAATTGTCATGTACATTATTACGAAGCGAAAGATGACCTATTTGGCATCTGACCAGTGTTGGTAGTTGACAAAGAAACACAAATCCAATGTAAACACGTGGTTTACACTGTGTGAGTCTAGCTCTGTGGAAAGCACCTCTTTGAGTATAGCACTTCTGCCAGCTAAGCTTTCTGTTTGCTTGTTAGACAAATACGAAAACAGGGGCAAGGACAAAACCTGACTTTGAGGGGATTTAGAGGGGGTGAAGCAGGTTAGCTCTGGCACTGGGGTGTCTAGGTCACCATTCGATGGAGGTGACACAGAGAAACAAGACACGGATCTATGCACTTCCACATGTCAATATGACTAGGTGTGTACAGTAGACAGTGTGCCTTGAGAATCGCACTTCCTTGGTCTGGCAGGTAAACAATGGGATATTGAACTTCATTGTGTCTTCACTGTTCCTCTCCCAGACAGCATGGATGAATACATGTGAAGGCTTTTCCAACATTTTATTCGTTGGGTTGCAGTTGACCCCTTGACTCGTCTGGGACAACTCATTTCAGCACCGGAAAACATTTCACACCTTATTTACAGCCAAATGGAGCCTGTCCACATGCGGAGAAATGTGGTCTGTGCACAGATACAGCCATCCACTGTTTCAACTCCAAAATTCATTTTTTTTTTACCCCCACCTCTGCTATGTACACAATCCTCGTTATGATTGGCCAGGTGGGAAGACGAGGGGTGGAGTTGGATGGCAAATTGGGTGGTTATGGTTAATGGAGAAGGAAAATGTCCAGAAAGTCTCAAGGTTGCTGGAGTGTTGGTCCTGCTCAGGGATTTCAGTGTGTGCTTGTATAAATATCCCATGCTCTCTTCAGTGCCATTGGAGCCCTTGTTCACAGTAGGCCCGGGTAACCAGAACAACACAAACCACAACAACAACCTCATTGACAAAGGGAGAAAAAAGGAATCCATTCACACTGTAAGTGTAACAGCATTCCTCTGGAGACCTACCCTGGCTGAGCAGCAGGTCAAATCAAGACCTGTAAGAACAGATCAGACAGCACACAGTTAGGCCACATCTTCAACCACAGGGGCTCTCTTGCACAGTTCCTCAACTTCCTCCACAATCTCACCTGGGCTTCGCCACGGAATAATAACTTTCCGAAAAGTACAAGAAACTCTTAAAGTAAAACTTTGCACTTCACAATCATTTTTTTGGACAACCTTGTAGACATAAGTCTTAATTTTGTGTTCAGTACCCTTCAGGTGAGGTTGGTTTGATTCTTTAACATCAGTGTCGTGTTAAATACAATAGCTCAGGGAGTCAGGTGGCTGAGCGGTTAGGGAGTCGGGCTAGTAATCTGAAGGTTGCCAGTTTGATTCCCGGCCATGTCAAATGACGTTGTGTCCTTGGGAAAGGCACTTCACCCTACTTGCCTCGGGGGGAATGTCCCTGTACTTACTGTAAGTTGCTCTGGATAATAGTGTCTGCTTAATGTAAATCTCAGCCTATCCTTTGTCTATAGAGTTCATTCACAGTCATCATTCACAGTGAAAGAGCCCACTTCCTAATAGACCCATTGTAAGTCACCAATAGTCTTTCTGTCGCTTTTGAGAGGAACTATTAACATTTGTTCTCCGATTTATCATGACTTTTGTGAAAGTGAATGAACGTGATTCATCACATTATTAGACATTTCGACTGAAGGCCATTAGGTCTGCTAGGTAATTTAGCACAATGATAGCTTTCCTGAGAAGTGATAATAGACTAAAAAACCCAGAAATGTACTTACTGAGCTATCTTGCAGTTGGTTGTTGTGACAAATCGTCCTGTGTAGTGGATGTTACATCTGACCACATTGTTGGTGAAGTCGGATTCCAGGACAAGGTACTTGGGATTAACCTGAAGCTGTGAAACAAAAGCGAACAAAAGGAAGCCAAAATCTTTCATTTATAGCTTGGTTAACCTTAGAATTAGTTGGTTAACCATGGCTTAGACTACTGTTTCTCGGGTTTGAGAATGAAAATGAACTTGAGAAACTGCACAAGCAGGTGTCAGGTACAGTATTTGAATTATGCATCAAAGTCAATGGAAGATTTATGTCCGACTTCAATATACAACTGTTCTTCCTGAGGATTCAGCTATTAGCATGCTACTGTACACCAGCAGAGCAATGGAGGTCAGTACACTGGTGTTAGTCTCAACATTATGCTACTGTAGGATTAGGACTTTTTTCATGTTTGGAAATATATGATATATACTTGAAAGTAAACTTTTCCAAGCTCTTACCTTTAATATGTAGTTCCCTGGCTGAATGTCTGTGATATCGATCCACTGGCAGTCAATATCAGCATTGTATGTATCGTAGCAGCCTGGACTCAGACCCTGAGGGAACACAAGAGATGAGCGCTCATGTAGTGTGTGAACACACACACACACATACACGTACACACACACACACACACAGTCACACACATGCACATAAACATCAACACTACATCATGCCTGCCTCTGACTCACACCGCACTAACAGGCAGCCTTGGATATGTGGACGACCACATAAACAACAGGGACCTTGTGGTTCGAAACACCACCACTAGAAAGTGAAACACGTGTAGGCCTGCCCTGCGGACATGTCCCCCATGTCTGAAGCTTTCCCGGTCTAAACCTCCACGCCTCAGAGATCAGTGACTACGGAGCCCCTCGTGGCTCTAACCTGGGGTCATCACTGAGGGGGCTCTGTTTGGACACTGCTGAGGTACCTGAGTGTGAGATGTGCAGGCATAACGCTTCAGGTGACCAAAGTCACAGGTCGTGTCCTCCAAGCAGAAACTGGCCTTGTGTCCCTCGGCCACCTTGCGCCCCGTGCTGACCTCCAGCAGGTCGTAGTGGCTAAACTCATCCATGCTGTGGTAGTGTCTGTGGATACAGAGCAGGGGGAAAGAGGTTATTATAGACAGTGAGCTTCTCACTAACAGGGGAAAGCGCAGCACATTGCATTCGCTAATTTGCCCCTGGGGGGGATGGGTATAGTTCAGTGGAAGAGCAGGGGAATACAGATCGAGTTTGCAGGTTCAAATCCCCCATATGTGTCTTTGTATGCTTTCGGATGAAAGTGTCTACTAAATGATTTTATTATATAGCCTATTCTTTTGCAGTCATGTTGTCTCTGAAAAATATGTGCTTGTTTGCCTGCTCAATTTGTTGTCCCCATCTGTCAACACTCCCACCCTCACCCATAAATTATTAAGCTTGGCTGAGCACATTATAAGGTACCAAAAGGAGAGTAGATTCTAATTGATACCGTAGCAACAACAATGCAGAACATTAGCAGGCTAAGGATGAACGAGGACCTCTTAATAACATCGTATCATTCTGCTAAATCATTAATGTGTGATCAGTGAAAGAGGGGTGGGTGAAGGACCCTTTGTGTGTGATTGCACAACAGAAATTGTGAGTGTGTGTGTGTGTGAGTGTGTGTGTGAGATAGAGAATGTGTGTGTTTACACAGCTTTAACAGCTTTAAAAAGCCTGGATACCCATGGGCACCAATAATCTCCTCTGAATTTGAAGTAAGTTTCTCTTAGTGCGTGTCAGTGGCCAGGTCTATGTGAGATAATTTACTGTAATAACTGGCATCTCAGCCTGGACTTATACCAAGTGTCAGAAGGGCGTACAGGGGCTGGCTGTTAGCGCTGTACGAGCCTTCTCTGCATATCCTTTAGAATACTAACAAGACAACTCTAATCAGTGATGCTTTTTTCAAGATACGAGTTGAATAGGAGATGCATTGAGATCATTTGTGCATAGAAACATGCCCTGCTCTAGTTCCTGCCAATTCAAATAAATGACATCCTGGCATATTTTAAGCATATTGTGTTTAGATCCCAAGATACACTAACGGCTTCTTAGTTTAGCCAAGTGAAATTTCCCAGTTCATACGTCATCTGAACTGTGAACACAGCAGCATTGTGGGTGATAAACTGAAGTGCATTGTCAACCTATTAGTCTCACACACAGTTTAATGCACCTTAATCCTAATTACGGAAATGAATCATTTTCAATGAAAGTCACCCTCACAATCCATTCCCCTAAGTAGTTTTGCAATGTTTGGTTTTGGTGAATATACCGCACCACAGGTGAGGTAAGTGCTGGACCACGCTTAGTCAGACATACTCAGACTGTATAAATAATGCTCGGGCTCGTTACCTCATGGTTCACGTCTCAACACACAAACTTTTACTGGACTTGTCATAAAAGATTGAAGGGAGAGTTGGAGGGAATGGCAGAGAGTTCTTTCCACTCACGGAGCAAGTGACAATGCAAGGACTCATTGTTTCCATGGTAGATGAAGCCAGAAAAGAGTTCCTCTCAGGTGAGGAATGGGTGTGTTTCCTTAGGCTAAAAGCAATGAATGCGATTCTTCTCTGGGAATCGGATCTGACTACAGAGGGAATGTATAAACACACAAATCAAAAGGGCGCACTGAAGGACGACATTCTCACATAGAACAAATGCTCCCCTGCATGTAAAGTACTGTGTTTGAATGTGTATGGGCGTGTGTTTGTCTGTGTGTACTGTACGTGTTCACATGCACGTGTGTGTGTGTGTGTAAGAGAGAGAGAGAGAGAGAGAGAGAGAGAGAGAGAGAGAGAGAGAGAGAGAGAGAGAGAGAGAGAGAGAGAGAGAGAGAGAGAGAGAAAGAAAGAGAGAGAATAATTGATTGAGCAGAGTGTTGTCATACTGTCTAGGATTTTGAAACAGGACCATTATTTCTGTTCCCACAGCTACAGTTTATTTAGATGGAAGCCTTGAGATGATTATCTTTCTGTGTGAGGAGGGAGAATGGGAGACACTGGGCTCTGAGAGCTTGTCTGAGGGGCCCTTGGCTCAGCCTGGAATTCGGGACCCCCCCCCCCCCCCGCCCCCATGTCAGCGCCAGGGAATGTAGAGTTGGAGAGAAGGACACACAAAGAGGCTGAAATGGGAATGGCCTGTGATCTTCATTTACAAAGCATTCCAATCCGTCTCCATTACCCATTACTCATTTTCCAACTTGTCGCAATAAACTTCCAGGGATTCTGATGTCACAACCATGAGAGTTCTGAAGATCTGAGATTTGCACTCCCGACAGTTCAGTCTGGATGCAGAGACCTGACACCTGGGCAAACAGTAGCCATGCCTTTCGTACGGTGGCCCTGAAGTGCACAAACACAACGGCGAATAGGAAAACACAACGGCGAATAGGAAAACACATTGGCAAATAGGAAAACACAACGGCAAATAGGAAAACAGGAAAACACAACGGCAAATAGGAAAACAGGAAAACACAACGGCAAATAGGAAAACACAACAACATTCACTTCTGACGGAAAGGATAGGGCCTATCTAGCAGAAGACGGACCCTCCTGATTGGACAAACAGACTGTCTTTTAACAGGAAGGAAATGCCTATTTTGAAAACATGAATCCCTTGAAGATACTTTCGCTATTTTTAAGAATGATTTTGATGCAAGGCATACATACGACATGATAGTTGATATGTTTTCAACCAGGGTCCGTCTTCTGCTAGATAGGCCCTACTTTTTCCGTCAGAAGTTAATGTTGTTGTGTTTTCCTATTCGCCGTTGTGTTTTCCTATTCGCCGTTGTGTTTTCCTATTCGCCGTTGTGTTTTCCTATTTGACGTTGTGTTTTGCACTTCAGGGCCACCGTACCTTCGATCTGAGAGGCCACAGGCCACAGTTGTATGAAATCCTTGCAATGACATAATCTGCATATCAGACCATGTAAAAAATTATCAAGACGCTTAACTAGATCGAGGTCTCCATGCAGACTTTAAGATTTAAACAGAGGTTGTTTGTCTGCAAAATTACAAATGGTGGTCTTTTCTCCCGAAACTGAATGGGAACTGGTGCTGAATTCATCTTGAGTTTAGCAAAGGGATTTAGTGAGAAAACTCTCACTTCACAGTTTGTTCTATTGAGACTCTAAATGTAGGACAGTGAAGTTTATTGTTAGAATCTGGGCCAGAGTTTTTCCTTTCTCCAAAGACCCCTCTTTGTAACTCTGTTCTGTTCCACTAACCCATATCCAGGCCATCATCCCAGCCATAGCTAACTGAGGGCAGGGGACAGACAGGAACACGGATTAGTCATTCTGCTCACACTGTCCCGTTGTATAGCAGCATTGCCTAAACAACCCCCCGCCCCCCCAACACACACACACACACACACACACCCCACCTCCGCCTTGGGAACCAGCGTATAAATGTACACTGATGTCATCCTTCCATTTTGCCAATCTGCTAATGGCCAGTGAACATTCCACAGAGCTGAGGACAGAGCACGCACGCCCTGAGACTTGCTCAGACCAGCGAGAGAGACACGCTTAGAGCGGGGGGGTGATAAAGAGGACACACTCCCAAAGGAAGGGCAGGATCGAGGGAACACTAACGAAAACATCATGTCATTATGAGATCACCAGAGAGAGCAGGCATGCTTTGCATTAGGTGACATAAGCTAACCAAAGGCTGAGAATTTAACAATACGTGCAAATGGAACTTACCGCCGTTTCATAGAATGTGACCCCCCAACTGAGTGGGCTTAGTTAGAATGGATGAGGGCCAAGCAGGGTGTACTCACTGATGACAGCTGTGCCATTCCCAGGTATGTTTGGGTCTGTTGGGCATGAAGTCAGCCGTGCCCTGGTTCTTCACCCTCTGTGGGAAGCGCAGCAGGACTCTGACGTCGTAGTCTGTGGTCTCTGAGGTATAAGCAGAGCTGTGGACACACACACACACACACACAACACATATGCGCACACAGATGTACCCACAGATGTGCGCACACACAAACACACCCATTGCACATAGACATGCACAAACACGCCAATGTCCACACACACACACACACACACACACAGACACACACACACACACACACAGAGAAGGGAAAGGAGTACAGATGGTATTAAAACATGCCTCATGTCTGCTATCTCCCCAACACCTCAGGCTGACAATTTGCTTTACACAAATGTGCTTTGCAGTGTGAAACATTTGGGCCTTGTAAATCTTGAAGAAAGAAATAAACTAAATAAATAATTCATGCTCACATTACATATATTATTCACTCACACTCCTGCACAAACAAATTTCAGAAATATTTGAAAGAAGGATAAAAAGGTAATGGAGAAGCAGAAAGATTGAAATAATTTTGGAGAATGAAGAAAAGAACTTGCACTCCAAAGCATCACTAAAACCCCTTTGCCATTCATCTTGTGCCTGTCGTTGACATTGGAGTGTACTGCAAATTACGAGAGGCCATCTGTCCCTGATAGCTGTGAACACCGACAGGATATGAGAGGCCTGTGAGAAATGACTGTGCCTTTGATAGGAGGAGGGCAAACAGGCCAGCCAGTGGGGGAAAAAAGCACAGCACCATCATTTTACTGTTGTGTCTACAGCCTGTCTCATCTCTGTAGCTGTCAGACCCTTGGGATGGAGACGGAGACGGAGGGGGGGGGGGGGGGGGGTCGAGGGTTAGAGAGGGGGGGGGGTACTCTACAGCTACACACACGGCCACCTGCAGAAGCGAGCAAAGCCATCACGCATAGATGAGTCCCAATAACAGCCTCCTCCTTCAAGGTGACCGCGCATCAGGGTAATTTATGTCTCTCTGCGACTCTGGTACTAAACTTTAAGTATTGCAGCAGAGAAAGGGTGTATTCCAGGTGGCTGAAGCAGATTTGTGAGAGGTTATCAGACGAGGTGCAGGCTAATCTCCTACTGGTCTGGGGAATCTCTAAGTCCCTTTCGAAGTAAACGAGAAAGTCTTCCGCATGACTGAGTGCGCCTGTACTTTCAAAAGCTTCAGTGATTATCGTCCAGATTTTGACGAGGAGCAGGAATGGTGCATCCAGTCTTGTGTTTTATACAATATCATCCCCGGGCCGATACGGACACCATATTAAACAGCACTTCTGTTCAGTTCCCCAGTGGTCTTACCTTGCCAAGCATTTCTCTTCAGCAGCACAGCGGAGGGAGTACATATGAGCTCTCTGGATGTATGTGGAGGCCTGGACGTAGTTGGGATCTGGAACCAGGTCAGGCAAGCCTGAAACAATACACTTTGACTGTTACTCCACAAGCTCAATACTCGGTATCTTTCACAGAACCCAGATGCCGATGTCAATTTGAACTGGCTATGCCTCCCTTGGACCAGAACACAAGTTTGTTTTTTTATAGAAGCAGTGAGATCATTCCTCAAAAGAAATAGTGCAGTCCTTGGCCTATTTGCCGTTTATGTTTCATGGGCATGTGTTTATGGGGAGCTGTGATAAAGACAAGGTGCTTTGGGTTACGGTGAACCAGCTATGGTCAAAGTGGAGGACTGCTCTAGTCTAATAGTAATGGGGATTATTTGTCTTGGGGTCAGGGCTTGCTAATTACAGTACCTTCCAGGTTATAATATCAGCCCACCTGTGGCCGCTAATCTCAGAAGGGAGATTTACACTCCATGGGCATCTCAACGGCATTATGGCATGTAGCAGAGATTTTGATTACTTCAGGCAAAATGTGGAGAACATAGTCATGCACAAACAAGCGTTACACCGATACAGATTCTGGCTGCTCCAAAACATGATTTGTACAGGGAGGCAATCATACGAAACCTGATGTGATCTTTTATGACACTAATCTGAACATGTGTACATCATTTCATGTTAACCTTTTGCCTACATAATACAGTCTGACTTTTGAATCTGCAGGGGGCGATGCTTAAAATAGACCACAATTGAATTAGTTGCTATACATATTGTTCACTAAAACATACAAATGACAAACTATACTCTTGTGGTTTTTCAAAGAGGTAGCCAGACAGAGACACAGAGAGAGAGACAGAGAGAGATAGAGACAGAGAGAGAGAGAGACACAGAGAGACAGAGACAGAGAGACACAGAGAGAGACACAGAGAGAGAGAGAGAGAGAGAGAGAGAGAGAGAGAGAGAGAGAGAGAGAGAGAGAGAGAGAGAGAGAGAGAGAGAGAGAACACATGCCAAGGTAAAACAACAATGATCTCACACCCCTGCTGATTCTAAACTGGGCCAGAGACCAGCACTGTCAGAAAAACAGAAGAATAAATAAAAAAGCAGGCCTGAGATGTCAGAGCTAATGTCTGTCCCATTTTCAGTAAAGGGCATATCAAAAATTATTACAAGGATAGCTTCTCAACTGTCCCCCACTTTCACCTTCACCGCAAAGGCCAAAATATGCTCTTTAATGTAAACCAGTTGGAGATTAACCAAGTCAAGCCAAACACTGTACTTTGGACCTATTCTTCGGTTCTTATGAATCACTCTTGATTTTATGTAAAGCACCTTGAGCTACAATTCTTGTATGAAATGTGCTTTATAAATAAAGTCTTACTTACTTACACTCGTATTTGTGGGTGTACATGGACTAAACTGCGAAACGGCTAGTTATGTAGTCTGCTATCTTATCATTCATTTAGTACATATAACTGTACATTTTGGAGGCATTTGATACCATTTATTTGTGAGGGAGCCAGCGGAAGTATCCCATCTTTGCAGCCTGTTTAGCGCTCAGGTGAGCTTTTCCATGTTTAGCTAACAGGTTCAAGCGAGGGCTTTCGCTGTGCACACATCCTCATTTTCATCTCTCTCAGAGGCAGACGTGTGGGGCACAGGAAGCGTCCAGGGGCAGCCCGTGTAAACAGTGTAAGGGCCATGCGAAGAGCCGAGCTTTTCCACCGGTGGTCTAGCTCGACCCCCTCTTTTCTCCTCTCCGTGTGAAAGCTTTGTTCCCTGCCCTGCACCCACCCCCACCCCACCGACCGCCTCATCTTCAGAAACTGAAAAATCAGGTCTTTCATGAGGAGAAAGAGTGTCCTGACCAAAGCTGAGCAGCCTCAACGGTGTTTGACAAAGCCTTAAATACACTACTCTGTAGTGGGTCACTAAGAAAAAAGGCTGCTCTTTCATACTATCTTACGTGAAATAAATGTCCAAGGCATGCATTCACATCCATTTGAACTGGCCAACACATTTGTTGTTCAAATCCGTCTTTCATTTCTTCTGGGCCATGAATGTATGTGAGCCATGGAGAGCTGAGTGAACTCTGTAGCAGGAGTGCATGAAATACAGCACAAATGTTGAGGTGAGCCTAAAATGGAAGAAACAAGGGCTTCGTTCCAAAGAACCACCCTATTGCAACAGAACACTGAATGAGAGGAATCTCTGGCTAGCGCAGTGCTCCTTTTCTTCGTACCATTAATGATTCAGGACAGCACCATACATGTAGCTCATTCCAAGTCGTCCCTCCTCCTCATCGCACACGTGCAGATACTGTCCTACACTTCCGTTTCAATCCCTCGGTTCGCCTCACGCCTAAAAGGACGTCTACCGCGATGTTCCTGGGATTCAATGGCGTCTTCTTGGCTGAATTTCTATCAGACTGAGTAAACGGCGCGTCGAGAATGTGATGGAGCACACGGCTGATGAAAGGATGCACAGCCAGGCAGATGAGCGGAAAGATGTGTGAAGTGTAAATCTGCCATGCTTGGTACAAGAGAAACCGTGACAAGATGGCATCACCCCCCCCCCCCCCCTCCCCAACCCCGTGGCCATGAACTCCTCAGTAGCAGCAGAGTATTCAACGTGTCGCTGATTGGATTGCGTCACTCTGTGCAGTACTCCAAATGTTAAATCCCCCCCCCTCCCCCCAGATCCCACATTTACAGTATTAACTGGTTCTAGTTCGGTCCTTTCCTGTGTGCGCTGCAGCCCTGGGACTGGCTCTCATAACAGAGCTGATGCATTGCTCATGGAAGGAGTTGAGGAGTGTGTTTTGAATTATCAAATGGGCCTGGGATTTTGTCAGGGCCAGTGCACTTTTAAAGAGCTCATTGATGTCGCCCCCCCCCCCCCCCCCCCCCCCCACCTAGCTCTTTCACTAAATATTTTGGGGGATTTCCCGAAGCTATGGATCCCATGTGTTGCAAGGACTTTCCACCCCCCTGCTCCATTCCTCTGAGAGTGGTCCTCTGGGGGTCTCCAGTTTTTGGCCACCTACGCCACCAGCCGCCACACCCCTGCCCGGCAACCACAGCCCTCGGCCCCCAGGCCCCTCTCACCTGCTCCCACCATTCCCCATGCAAAATCCCCCACACTGGGTTCCACATTACCAGGCTCTGCACCCGGGCCTACCCAAGAACAACTCAGGCAGCCTACTGCTCCTCCCTCAGCCCAGTGAATTCTCTGTGCTTGTTCATTGGTCGAACTTTGGCAGCACCTGTTTAGAATAACATGGCCAGTGGGAAAAATATGAACTTTTGACAGTTTGCTTTTGTTTGCAAATTGGAATTTAAGAGACTGAGTCATGGAGTAGCTGTACTATTCTGACCATTTGAAAGGATTTCCATGTATCACAGGGTCTGAGAGAGTTTTAAAAAAAAACTGTCAAAAACAGCATTCCATCAAGCAACAGAATCAGGGGGTGAAATTTAGGTCCCAATGAGTTCAATACTCCTCAGCTCCAAAATATCCACAACTGCCAGGAAACACACAGGAATGGAAATGTTTTGGATATTTCTTTTGGTGCGTCTTTTCCTTCAACGGAAGTCAAACTCAGATAAACCCCTGCAAGTGCATCACACATGCATCCCTGTTAGGATTTTCTTCTCTTTTGGTTTCTTTAAGTGTAACTGTCAGTAAGATATACGCAAGCCACATGTTTAGCGGAAAGGAATCTCTCTCGGTTCCAAAAGCCCACAGAGTGAAAAACTACACAGGCAAAAAACCTTCACTGTATCTTTCATAACACATCACCATTAAGTGTTTTTAAAACCTTTGGTGGAACCTAAACTATCCCAAACACAAAACACTTTAGTCGAACTCGTAAACCTCACTCGACAACCTTTAGCTTTTCAGTGTTGGAAGTAACATTTGTGATAAACGGACTTTACTTTACCTCTCTGCCCTGATCGGTACACACTCCCAACGTTGATGCTGGGGTTTTCCACGGCCGTGTTGGGAGACAGTGGGTTTCTGCCTGAAGGTGCTGGCTGGAGGAAGGGAGGCTGGGGTCTCCCATATGGAGGAAACTGCTCATACTGGGGGCTTCTCACTGGGGGCTGCCCTCCCATTCCGGTCCTCTCCACGGCTGGAGCGACGGGCACCGCCTGGGGCTCTGCATTGGCATCTGGGGCGCCGGCCGCGCCAGCGATGGATTCTCCGTTGTAAAGTGATTGTGTGTATCTGCGGTCCAGGCCGTCTGAGAAGGGAGGTTGTGCTGCCCGGGCTGGCACAGCCGGCACCACTGGCACAGCAGGGTTGGGCAAGAAGCCATACGGTTGGTAGAAGCGGTAAGCATCGTCAGTGTAATCAGAGGAGCGTGGCGCCACAGGGATCATCCCACCTCCATACCCTACCCCGGTGTACCCTCCACCGTAAACCCCACCACCGTAGCCCACTCCAGGGGCGTTCTGGAAGGGCGGCTCGTAGTTCCGGACTGGCCCCTCCACCATGCTGGGGTCATAGGGCAGCGCTGGGTAGGACGGCTGCTGTTGGAAGGGGAATTGGGGGTAAGAGGGAACATTGTACGAGGATGAAGAGAAGGTAGACGAGGAGGATCCAGAGGAGGGCCTGTGACGGGAGCCGGAGGATGGCTGGTAACGAGTGCCGGTGCTCCCTACGCCCACGGTCCCCTGTCTCCAGTTATCGGGCACCTGCCCAAAGCCAAAGGGGTGGATTGTCTGCCCTCGGACGGTCTCCGAGCTTCCTCTGGAGGGGGCCTGGCGCCGGACGTTGCCCCCCTGGGGTCTGCGAGGGGAGCGGGGGCCGGGCCGGGCGTCCGCCACCACGATCCTGTGACCTCGGCCCTGCTCTTGGGCTCTGGCGGGGACGTACTCGGCCCCGCTGTTGAGCAGGCTGAACACCCGGCCGTTGTCCTCCCATTGGATCCTCTGCCTCCAGGGATTGGCAGCACTGTCCTGTGCTCGAGGCTGGCTCTGGGCCTGGGTCGCAACCTGAGCCCAGCCTGACCCCAGCAATAAACCCAGGGAACACACTACGACAAGAGGCAGCATCCTCACGCTAAAATCCCCCACACAAACTCCACCCTACAGCCAAAGGAACCAGCAGCTCAAACTCTTAACACCCGTGATAAAGTAAAGGAAGCAGGAGTCCTGTTCTGTGGTGGGGCAGAGGCTGGGAGAGCAGAGACAGGAGCGAGGTAAAAAAAGAAGCCGGTGGTTCTGTCCATTCGCAGGTTGTCAATGTTAGGCAGACGTGAGGCTGGGTCTGTGCTCCAGGAGTCTGATGTCTGTCATATCCGGGAGGCAGGGGGGTGATTGGGGTCAGAATGGACTTCAGAGGCGCCGCCGTAGGTGCCTGGAGAGTCTGTGAGTAAACGGAGAGAAAGCCTGGTTGTCCTTGCTGTCTGACTGGCCTGTCAGGACTGGACTGCTCATTGCTTCCAGCCTTCTGGAGAGAAGTGGCTCTGCTAAGCTCGGCTGCGGGCTTCTATTTGCTTTTCTGATTGCTTACAATGGGCTGTGAAAAAAAAAAAAAAAACTCTGCTCAAACTTTTTTTTTTTTTTTTTTTTTTAAGGAGAGGTCCCACATGGCCCTAGTGCTAGAGTGGTTTCCTGATGTGTTCGTGCAGCCAGTGCTCGCTAAGGCTTCCAGAGTCAACACCCCCATCTGCAAAGGTTTTATAATGCAACTCACTTCCTATTTCTTTCAAACTCTTGTGTATCGTCCTGGACGTACAGAGGTGCAGGAGGGTATGGCCTTGCCTCACCCAGACAGGGATCTGGCTAAAATGCTTGTTGTGTTTCTGCTTTCAAACACCTTTAACTGGGCCATAATTGTGTGCAGATGGGAAACATCTCATAATAAAAGTAACTGCAAAAAGCAATCGGTACCAGGGGTGTACCTACAGGGAATTACCAGATTAATAGAGATGTCACAGCATGCAACAAGTCATATTAAAATAAAAAGGGATAAGGAAATGAAGGAAAAAGAGCACTTTTCATGTGCTTATTACATAATCCACTGAGATCAAGTGTAATAAAAAAAAAAACACAATCGATTGTATGTCAAATAAGTCCTTCCTCTTTTGCTACTTCCCAATGGAGAATAAAATTAATGAACCACATGAAACTGTTTCCTCTCAACACTGCAAAAGCAAAAAAAAAAAAAAACTGACAATGTGTTCCTGTGTTCGGATCTGCAACATGCCCTGCCTCAGAAGGGTCTTACACAATCCGTCTCAATTAGGCTACAGACAGCGCCCTTTCAGGCCCTCTCTCTCTCCCTCTCCCAGCCGGCTGTGGCAACACAGAGAACAAGCAGCAGCCATACACAACGGAGCATCTGACACTATTTTCTCTGAGTGAAATCAAAGGCAAGGCTGCTCTGTAAGACCTAGATTTGCCCATGTATTCTGGAAGAAAAGTCATTGGTAAACATGTTCCAAACACAGGGGGGTGGAAGGCAATCTGGTTACTGCTCATCTTCATGTAGGGGGGGCTGCGTGGAGAGAATATCAGATTTCCTCTGTTATCAAAGTCAGCGCTTTGCAAGGTGTTTGCCTTGGCTAGGGTGTCAGAGGGCAGTGGCCAGAATGTGCCACAGACCAAAGAAAGGATAACATTCCTCCCCAGGATCATAGATGTGCATGGAACAGCTAGGATCAGCCAATTCTGCTCTGCTGCTTTGAAACAGGACCCAGCAAAACAATCCCATGTGAGCATCCGGCTTTTATAATGCATTTCTCCCCGGACCGAGCCAACATTCCTGGGAAGAGCAGCTCTCTGGTGATGACTGGAGGATGAGGGAATGTTGGAGGAAGAGCCCAGGGGAGGGAGCCAGTCATGGGGCTGAAGAGTGCTTCAGTATGGATGCGGTTCAGGAGAGACTGTACAGCAAAGCAGGGCAGGCTTGGCTCTTTCTGGGACACAATTACTCCCAGGTGCAACTTGGCTCCAATCCTAAACCGTCTTCGAGGTCAGAGACCGAAACAACGAGCACTCACTTACTGTGGATGAGGGCAGATGTATAGTTTAAGTACTGTGTGTTCAACGACCTCACAAACAAACCACGCGATTTGAAAAGTTTGTATCGCTTCAGCACGGCAGTCATAGGAAAACGAGTGAGGACACCACTGTCCTAAATTGGTTTATTGCTTTGTTGTTGTTTCACAGTTTCCTACAATGTTTATATTTATTTTCCCAACCAGAGCCACTCTCTTGTCTTCCCGGTGACAGATGATCTCTAATAGCTTGGCGTGAGTAGATCGTTTGTTTTTTTTTGCAGCCATCACAGATTGTTAAAATGTCAACAACCTTTCAGTCATCCAGGCAAAGTATTACAGGTTGGCAGCAATTACCCTCAATTTAGTCCTTGTTAGTTAACAGTGGGGGGAACTGCTGCAGTCAAGACAAGTGCTCATTTGTAGGGAGGCTGAGTGGCAGCAAGTTCAGTTTTATGTACCCTTTTTAACGGCGAGCTTTGTTCTTGGCTGTTCCGAGCAAGACACAGCTGGCATAGTTGTCTAATTTGCATCGATGTGGCTATTACAATCCGCATCAAGTTGTGATTCATTCGTTGCCACACAACACTCGTCAAAGGAGTCTACGTGTCTTTGATTGCGAAGGGAACTGCGGTTTTCGGTTTGAAGTTACTTGAGGTCTGGCAGTAAAGGGAGGGGGGAAGTCCCCTGTCCTTCATGTGAGTCTCTCTGCAGAGATGCCTGAGATGAGGGTCTCACCTCCATCAAACCGGCAAGAAAATGAGAAATTCCTTGTGGAAGAGCAATGCCAGATTCCTGTTGTTTCCAACAGTTCCACATCTCAGTTCTCCAACTGCTTTTGTTTTTAAAGAGTTTCTCCCTTGAGGGTTTCTGACTTGTTTTCATCCCTTCCTAATACGTGAAATTTCCTGTCATTAGACTTCTTATGCTTAAATTAAGGATGGCGGTTTCGTTTCTTTTTCATTACAGAATTATCCCAGGGGATCGTCTTTTGCAGACTAAAGACGGTTGTTTTCAATCATGAGCCCTTAAGACAAACCCAGAGTTCCCTAAAATCCTATTTTTGAAACATTCCGTAGAGATTTGGTGTAAATGGCGCAGAGAGGTTGCTTGCGTTTGTGTGACGGCACGGCGGGTGTCTCATGTCTTGGGAAAACACCATGTACTTTGTGAAGAGCAGTGAAAGAAAGCATTGATCAGGAGGACTGGAAGGCACAGGCGGTAAGCCCACAGGGTGCGCCCCCCCCCCCCCCCTCACACACACACAGTGAACAACCTTCAGCTCTGCATATTCACAGCAAGGTACCTGCACTTACTCTAGCTCTGCAATCACTTACTCAGCTTAGGTTTGGGGCAAGACAGAAACAGCACTATCCAGCTCGTCGATTTTTGGTGATAACATCAAAATGAGCATTATTATGAACACATTTGGGTATGTTATTGCATGTAAATAATTGTTCATTCCACCCGGGCCAGCTTTGAACACCTTGTAAACAGTCAGCGAGAGGAACAATGATACTTTACTGACGTCCGTTGAGAATGCACCAAGCAACAGCATTCGGCTTTCCTTTCTCTATCGCCCTTCCTGTCTCCGACAGGAATTTGAACTCTCAACATTCCTGTCTCTCTGGAGTGAAAACCACAGACACACTGCTCATAGGCTGACTGTAACTCACGTAACAACAGCCAGTGGTTATTATTTCATGACTTCTCTGATGCCTGCTCCAGAGGAACATAACACAACACCTTCTGTTTGATGCGGACTCCTCAAAAACGGTGTTATCCTAACGCAAAGTTACTTCCGCTCCCAGGCCATACTGAGTCACTTTACCACAGAGGTATTTTGACAACTGAGACTGCATACCGTCGCACATTTGATCACACTAAGAAGAAAGGCGAGCCTTTGAAGTACCCGCACCTGCGTTACATTTCATTTTCTTCCCCGGGGGGGATGTGAGAGACACCTGCTTCATGTGCTCGCCGCGTAATGAGAAGCGAGGACAAAAATTCCTGCAATCATAAAATGATTTACCTACGTTTCCTTATTAAGCCATGAGGAATCAACCGGGTAATGTCATTTTATACACAGACCTGTTTTCTTCTGAGAACGTGTTGAGTCTCCAGTTTACGCATTGATTTGAGGCCTCTTCCCAAGAATGGAAGAGTGTTCATGGGGGCAAATCTTTTTGCAGTAAACAAAATAAAGCTGATTCAATTCCATTGCAGTTTTCCACAGACACAAAATGATTGTTTTGTTATCATCCATATGGTTCCTAGTCATGATTGGTGATAAGTGAACATTGATTCTGTCCACCTGCTGCGGAGACTTTGTTGAAACAGTCCCTTAGTCTCCGTACCCATACTACCGTACTATTTAGTATGCCAGAAAAACATTTTGTATATATTGTGTGTCAAATGCATTACGCCAAAAACACCAGGATGCCCAGTTGCATCTGGCTGTATTTTTCTGTATGCAAGCCAGCGTGCTTTTCTGTCTGTTCTTACCCACAATCCTCTGAGGCATCAGAAGATACATCACATCAACTGAACTACATAACAAAGCAACAACTGCTAAGTTCTCCAGTTCTCCTCTGACAGAATAAGTGTCTCTGGTTGGTTCAGCTTCTTGTCTTTTTTTATCCCCTTGGTATTTTTTTTTGCATCAAACACTTTTCAACAATGTTGATCTGTGAAACTGTGATGGATATATGAGCAAGAGGGTCAAAGTTCAAGGCTCAATGTTGCAATGTTACCACAAAGTAGTATGTATACCGCAACAGTGCGTACTTTGTAAGGGCAGCTGTGGTACGTCCTAAACGTAAAAAGAAACAGCATGCGCAGAGCGTGGCAAGCTATTCACTTTACACATGCTAAGGTCAACAATCTGTGTTTTCCTAACTGCATGACTCACTCCTATAAATTGGACATACATGCACCTCCCCTCCCCCTCCTGGTGCCTCCTAGACATTTCAGGTCTAGCATCTTCAGCTTTCGTCACTGGGGAACCTCTATTGACGCACTCCACGTCACCAGGCCACTGAGGTCTGTGGGGGGGGAGAGGGCTTATTCGTTGGTCAATGAACAGTAAACTGCAGAATGGGAGATCTTTTTGTTTCCTTAGTAACCCAAGGGGCTATGAAAACAAACAGTTTAGTAGTGATGTTGGTTGGTTTGACGTTCTTGATGTTGATGCAGGTGACCCAGGGGGATAGGGGGTGGGCTTGGGGTGTGTGTGTTAGTGTGTGGTGTGGATTGTTTATGATGAACATGTTGCCGTGATGCCTCCGGGGAGCAATGTGGTAAAATATTCATTACATTACATTTAGTCATTTTTCAGGCACACACTTGGACACGCACCCCTCCAAAAAATCTGTGAAAGATCTTGTTTGCTCGGATGGTCTTCACATGGACTCTCAGCAGTCCTGAGCCTCATCTCCCATCTGCCTTGCAAATGCTTCAGTGGAACATTTCTTTGACAGGAAAGACCCGTGCTTCTCTCACGCCATAAAAGCGACCTGAGGGGAACCGTCATCTGATCAGTGTTCCTGGCCCTGTCAGTCACATCTCCTGACCTGTAGCCCCTCTGCCAAGCACCAATGTTTGGAGGCGAGACATAATGTGAGCCTGGCTTCCATCTTCGGGTGGCCTTTTGTACATGTAGCGCACGCTCAAGGGAAGGACATTGAGGCAACACACATTCCAAATTAAAGATTATAATGCAAACAGGCCCGTGGGACTCGCTAATGACTAAGGTGAGCCCCTGACTCCAGCTCCAAGACTGGATGGAATACCAATCGAGGATTTGAGGGACAGAGAGATGGAGGAGAGTGACTGGCATAGTAAGTATCTGTCCCTGTCTAAGGGCTAGTGTGCACACCATGGTGACGACCCCACGCAAAGAGGCGAGAGGAAGCCAACACCAGATAAGTGGGAAAAGAAAATGTAAAGGAAGGATTCTATCGTCATGTAGTTCCCCCAAGCAAGTTGAGCCTGTAAATTTGATGAAGCGGCCTGTTCAATTAGCTTCAGACATCCGCAGCTGTTCCCCGGAGAGCCATCTCTACAGATGTTCACTGTGCTGTTGTCTTCAAACCCCAGAGATTTCATTTCCTCTCCTTTCGTCTCCTCTCCACTCTTCTCCCCCCCCCCCCCCTCTCTTCTCCTCCTCTGCTCTTCAAACAACACAACGTCGTGCTAGTACTGTGAGGCTGACTACAGGGGAATGAAGAGCATCCAGACAACAGTCTGAATCTGTAAACATCTCACACCTCTGCCCGATATTGCCCAAGGAGAAACACACTCACACACAAGTAACAAGCCCAGTGCTTGGACAGAAAGAGTGATTGATCTGATACGCCATTGAGTCCCACCTCATTATGTGTCTCTCATTGATAAGAGAAGTGCTATAAAACGATGTTCTTTCTTTCTGCTCTCAGGGCTTGGTGGTTCCTGAGTGTGGTATATGGACCCACCTGCTCCATGTGATATTTCATTTAGACCCAAAGGTTTCAGTTATGATCACACATACAGGCCATGAAATTCCTGGTAAAGGGCACAAATACGGCTTGCTCTTTTCCGAAGGTTATGAAAGTTATCTTATGAAACTGAGTTGCACAAGCTGGGGAATTGGTTACCATACCCACCTTTGGACATTTTCAAGGATTTTATTCATTCCGGTCAGGTGTTGAATTTGGTGTGTCTTCCTGAAATTCCCGCTTTAAACCCAGTACCTGTTAATGTCAAAGGTCAGACAAGAAGCTCCCCTCATTCTCACCACCCAATCCCAAGAGTCCTGATCGGGAGGGAGCGGAGGGGGAAGCCTGTGGCTCAACACAACGCATGCAGTCTAGTTTACTGATCGATCGCTAACTGACCTGCCACTTTATTTTCCGCTTCCTCTGGAGAGTAATGCTCAACACGTTCTATCAACAAATACTAAATTATTAGCAAGTAACCTCAACCCTAACCCAAACCCTTACCAGTTGTTAAATATCAGCAGAGCTGTTTTTTGATATTCAACATCGACAGACTCCTCTCAAAATGAAGGGTAATCAAATTATTTATGTTCTACCACCACTGTATGCCACACCAACCCCATTCAGAGAACACAGACAAGTCCCTGTGCTGAGACATACATAACAATATAACTTGCAGATGGGAAGTTCTAAAATATTTAAAATCCTGAATATAATTTCACATTCATGCTCGTTCATCCTCAAATATGAACGTGATATCTTGTGGGAGCAGTCTAAAAGGCATGGCAGTGAATCTCTTTGGAATGTATGCAGTTGTAAACGACCCATGCCAAAGTACCTCACTTTAGAGGGCAACAGAGGACTGCAAACCCAAACTCGGGGGCCGAGCCAAATAAACGTTTGGAATATTTGCTCTGGGACGCCTGATTTAATGCTCTGGCATTTGGGATTATGGTGGGCAGGTTAAAACACTTCCCAGGCATTTCCTGACGGCACACCGCACGCAGATACACCCTGGCTGGCAGGCAAACCTCCCCACATGACCCCGACAACACCTGCGGCAGAGCGGAAAGACACCAGGGGGGGGCCCTGTTCTCTGTCTTTGTCTTGTCAGTCCTAAAACAGTTCAGACAGAGATTCGGGAGTCAGGTGGCTGAGCGGTTAGGGAATCGGGCTAGTAATCTGAAGGTTGCCAGTTTGATTCCCGGCCGTGCCAACTGACGTTGTGTCCTTGGGTAAGGCACTTCACCCTACTTGCCTTGGGGAGAATGTCCCTGTACTTACTGTAAGTCGCTCTGGATAAGAGCGTCTGCTAAATGACTAAATGGAAATGTAAATGTAGATGCACACACAGACCACCAGGCAGACCCCCCGGCCCCCCGCCCCCCCGGCCCCCCAGGCCCCCGGCCCCCTCTCTGATAACATTACAGTTCCTGAGGAAATGTCCCTCGGCTGTAGCTCTTATTGCACATCGCACAAACGGATCACAAGTGCTTACAACCGTCCCCTATGTATTCATAAAAGACAGTACACATACAAGGCAACCGCATGGCGCTTACTCTTAACTCCACGGGATTACAAAGAATAAACGCTCGGATGTCGAAATGTTGGAAAAGAGACCACTCCAGCAAGGTAGAGTTTTCACCAAGAAAACCAGCGTGCTGAGGAGATGTGCGTATGGAGAGGGAACTGTGGGAAAACAGTTGAGATTCAGAACCATCAGAAGACCAAGAGTACTGTCTGTGCCCACACACAACACACAACACACAACACATCCATGGGAGAGGAGTGAATGGGAATGATGTTGCACTCTTAAGGTACGAGTAAACAAGCCCTCTGTAGCAGTGAGTCAGCAGGACCAGTCTGCTGCACATCACTCCTATCCCATCGGTGTGATGACTGGAATCTATGGCCATCAGTAGAAAGGGTCTCTTAACGACCGCTGTGTGATTAGCACAAATGGACCTTGATCTAGGATCATTAATGGTACAAAAGAGCTTTCTAATGACATTAACCTTCTCTCTTAAAGTCAAGCATCAGTTGACGAAAATATCTACATATTACTGCCACCTAGTGGATAGATTGGGAGTCTGTTGGCTGAGCGGTGAGGGAATCGGGCTAGTAATCCGAAGGTTGCCAGTTCGATTCCCGGTCATGCCAACTGACGTTGTGTCCTTGGGCAAGGCACTTCACCCTACTTGCCTCGGGGGAATGTCCCTGTACTTACTGTAAGTCGCTCTGGATAAGAGCGTCTGCTAAATGACTAAATGTAAATGTAGATTGTAACTGACGATGCAGTGATTGTGATTCATGTTTCTCAGACATATTCCAATCAAGCATTAACCTGACCACAGCTGCTCTTGTTTATTCTTTAATATCATTCATATTAACATTGCAGCTAAGCCCATCGAAGCTCATGTCTTTTCCTATATCACAAAGAAATCCCATTACAAGGAGCAACCCTCACAATCTCTTAAACCACACCATGGAAAACAGGGAAATTGGTCGGGAGCCTGAGTTTGCATAATGTAAAATGCGACGTTGTTGCAGCCGTATAGATAGAGGATAGGTGTTTGATTGATTCGTGACAGAAGGAAATAAGACTAAAGACTAGGGTCCTTGTCGCTGTCTTCCTCTGCATGTTGATGCGTTCTGGGGTAATATTTCACATCCTGCCGTGGTGACACACAAGTCTCAGACCTCTCCTTTACACATCTGTAACTCGCAACATGACTATGTCTGTGTGAGCTATCCTCTGCAGGGCAGAATGTAGCATATCTCCTGTGACTACATGTGACACTTCTTTGAGAGGTCAAGCAATGCTTTGACAGGGACAGTGAGTAATGGTAGCACTGATTCAATGTTGGGATTTTACACTTCGTTCAGATGCTTGGACGTCCACTTTCCACTTTCATTTTTCTGGGTTTGGGAGGCAAAGGAAAATTTATTTTCATAAAGAATAAAAATAACCATGGCCTCTACCTATGATCTGCTAAACCCAGGAAAGTCAAAAGTGGATTGAGAAGAAACATAACTGAGGTAAAGAAACACAGAGGTACAAGAGTGCTTCTAGGAAGGGCAGCAGGTGTTTGTAAAAAAGAAAAAAGGTTTGTGAGAATTTACGATTCCGCTTGCATCTTCAATGTGCCCTTCGAGGAAACAAAATAAATATATAAATGAATCAACAAAAAGAAGAAGGTATTATTCTTCCCATGGTGCACTTCACTTCTCAGGTCTTTATCAAGCTGCACCCTCCCACCCCTATTTTCCAATACCATTCAGTCTTCTGCCTCTCAGCGCGGGCGGCTGGATTCTCCCCCTCCCAGGAGATAAGAGGAGTGCCCTTTCTTCACCGGAAGAATGCAAGAATATGAATGCAGCGTTCGTCCTCGCCGTTCAAAAAAAAAAACAGGACCCTGGTGTCTGGTCCCGCCGCAGAAATGTCATCTCAACCCAGCAATAAATCACATGGGCCTGTGATGTGTTTACTTATTACAGTGAGGTGCTTCGCTGTCACCCTCGTACTTATTTACTCTTGTGGACCTTCACACACCCCGCTGCTCCTCCCTCCCTCCCCCCTCTCCCCCACACCCCCTTTTCTCTCTTCATCGCTCTCTTCCTCCTTCTAACTCTCTTGATTTCTCCTCTCCCCATTGTGTGGAAGCACAAACAGTACTTGCTGACATGCATTATTCTGACTTGCACAGAAGGATGCACTTGGCCTGCGCAGTGTTGTATGCGGTATAGAACAGAGACTCACAAACGTGCAAGGGAGAGTTCAAGTCATATATATGACATCGCGCGAGCGGACATGGTTGCCATGGGAGCCCTCCTTCGACAGGCCACTGTAAAAGATAATTCATCAGTTTGCTTCTTCCTGAAGCCCTCTCTGATTTGAAACTGCCCCACCCTCTTGATTAGACCCAATAGAAAAGCACAGAGAAAAACAGTGTTGATGTGGAAGGCACAAGAAAAAGCTGTACGCATGAGATGTACTTGCTGCTCTCTGCTGTTTGATGAAGCGCTCCTCCCAAGACACAACAATCAATAAGAACCCATCACCACCCAGACACAATTCCAAAAGGCACGGGCTATTTTCAGTCTACCTTTCAAGATGACATTATGAAAATACCAGACGGCCATTACTGGGGAAAAGGCGCATGGCGCTCGGTTGGGTGGATCAAAGATGATAATGACAATCCGTGCATGGGTGCCGCAAATACATTAGCAGACCTCGACAAATACAGTGACGCATCAATGACGACCGTAGACAGGTTTAGGCTTTTGGCTTCACACAAAGTTAATCATCTCACCCTGGCTCGCTGAACTCCTCTCTGTTCCATTGGTACACAGATTGTAGACAGATCCCAATCTAAACAGGCCTGACCCTGGCAGTTCTTCTCTCAACAACACAACACTAAGCTTTCTGCTAAGGCCGTTAAGGCCAGAGCCCGACTCCATGCACTTTACTTTAGCCCTGAGAAGCGTTGGGGTGGCACAGTGGAGGAGCGAGCAACAAAAAGCATCTTCTCTGTAGCAACATGAAATAATACGGTGGCAGGGACTGCCCAGAGACAATCTGATAAAAGAGACACCAGGCAATTATAGTGCAGCTGCCCATGGGAGAATTAGAGGGCACAACCTTGTGCAGTGACATGGTCATCATTAAGTCCCTGGTGTGAGAAAACACTCCCCGAACTCTCCTGCCTCTGTCTGGTCTGGTGCAGGGCCATCATCACTGTGTGTGTGTGTGTGTATGTGCCTGTCTGTTTGCCTGTATGTCTGTCTGTATGTCTGTCTGTCTTTCACCTAAATCTACAGTACGGCCTGTGCAACATTAAACCCATGAAAGCACAGAAGCACGTTTTCAAAGGCTCGGACTCTGATCTCCACATCCTCTGATCTTTCACGGTGATTAATGGAGGAAAGTCTGCACTTCAGCAGGCTTCAGGACCCAACTCCAGGAGAGTGCCTCAGCTTCTCTCCGATGGCTATTAAGTGGCCTATATGCTATCTAGGTTCGACATCCTGTATCGTTGATGGCAATGGATGGTGGCCAATTCATGACAGAACAAATGCTCTCACCTGGAATTGCTTCACCCACTGCTTATGTTTGTTCGAAGAAAACCCTGCCAGACGTCAATTACACTGATGCTTAGTCTGACAGAGCGGTGTCCTGGGTGTCATATTTAGATGTGCGTGAGTATTGAGCCCGTCGTCTCTCTCCACCCTCGCGGAGATGCCGACAGACAGTTTACTAGCAGCACAGTCTGTCCTGTCCACCGCCCGCTGCTCCACAAATAGGGAGAGAGCTCATTTCAAAAGGTGAGACTCATCTCTAAGTCCTTGTCTCCATTTCAAGTTAGCCCTGGTGTCCTTCCTCCACCCTATTCCATCTGAGATTAGTCATGCCGCGCCATCACACGCGGCGCTCACCGCTACCGTAGGGCTGCAGGAAGGCAGAACGAGACCAAACGTATAATTACTTTCTCTCTCTGGTACTTTTTTCACTCTGCGTCCAAAAATTGCAAAATAGCCCCCTATTGATTTCATAAAGGGAGATGGAAAGCCAGCTCAGGGGAGAGAGGGCTGCTTGTCGTGGCTTTAATGTTGCCAGTTGGACTTTGTCTTAACAAGTTAATAATCGTGCTGTTTGTTCCCTGGCCCTGTGCCCACCCCGGCCGGTCCCACAGGACTGCAGGTGCCACAGGGCGGCTGGAACCAAAGACACGGAGCAGTCCAAGCGGAAGGCCTTGTTTGTCCTGAGCGTACAGTCACGCTTCGTTACTCCCAGGCTCTATCTGCCTCCCAACATCAGATAAACGCTTTCTGGGTCTTTTAAATACACAACCGACGAGGTGGAATAAACCCAAGGGCAGCTTTGTACTGGTCAGTGTCGGTGATAGAGCTCGCGCTTGACCAACTAGCCACATGCGCAAGCTGTGCCACACATTTGAGTGACGCGGACAATCGTCAATGTGTTTTCATGATGGCCGCGTATTGACTGGTCATCATCGTCAATGCATGCAAGGACTTTTGTAATTTGAACGGATCAATTCGGTTCATGAATAAATACTCGTCCCGATACTGTTCATGGACCCAAAGGATGTCTCCGGGAGCGTGGATGTCTGCGCTGAAGAACGGCCTGTGTTTGGAGATGAATCACGCCTGGGCTCGGGATCTACTAATGGCTCCAGGGTCTCCAGAAGAGGCAAGATCCCTGAGGTTACTCTGGGGTTCAAAGCTGATTCATTGGTGGCCTGTTTTGCACTGCAAAGGGGCTCGGTGCCAGGTGGGTTCCTTGCTCTCTGTAAGAGAGGAGAGCAGGAGGAGAGAGGATAGGACAGGATAGGAGAGGGGAGGGGAGGGGGAGGGGAGGGGAGGGGAGTGGGGAGGGGAGGGGGAGGGGAGGGGAGGAGAGGAGAGGAGAGGAGGAGGAGAGGAGAGGGTGAGGGGAGGGAGAGGAGAGGAGGAGGAGAGGAGAGGAGAGGAGAGGAGAGGAGAGGAGAGGAGAGGAGAGGAGAGGAGAGGAGAGGAGAGGAGAGGAGAGGAGAGGAGAGGAGAGGAGAGGAGAGAGGAGAGGAGAGGGGGGCAGGGATGCTGAGGGACAGGAAAGTTCCAAGTATCAGCAGGGGAGTTTCCAATATATGTTTTTCCATGAAATTATACAATATAGTTGTTGATGATGGTGGTGATGATGGTGACCCTGTGTCCCTCATCCGATGTTTCAAAAAACATGACTGAAAGTAAAGGAGAGAACCTAGAGACGTGGTATTGTGTATATCTCGACCAACATCACAGTTGTTTTCATGGAAAAAACTCGGATAAATACTTTCCGTTGCTTGCTTGGAGTTATTTGATCGTACAATGGCATTTTGTTTTGTCTTTTTGTATTCAAGTGAGAGTGATTAAGCATGAACAGCTCTGTAAGCAGACGCTCATTATATCCATTAAGGAAGGGGTGATCTGTAGAATGCCAAGCAGAGAGACAGACTTTGTCTTTGTTTATGGAACCTTTAACTTTAAGGTGAGTGTACAGAGTGTGTGGTTTGGTGAGCGTACTCAAATAATGGGATACTTAACCCACTGGGGCGCAAAAACACTTAAACATAGGCAATGAAAGCAGGCAATGTTCATGTTTCAATTACTTCATTCGTATCTTGATCACACTATTTCAACAGTGGACTGTGAATTGTGCGAGGTGGAAACATATGGTCAGCTCTTTTGTTGATTCTGTTCAGGTGGGCTCTGAAGCGGGAGTTCAGGAGCAGAAAAAAAGAAGATGGAAATAGGACCTGAAGCTAGGGGCTGAGGCTGGGATTGAGGCTGAGGCTGGGTGAGAGGCTGGGGCAGGGGCTGAGGCTGGGGTAGGAGCTGAGGCTGGGATTGGTGCTGAAGCTGGGGCAGGGGCTGAGGCTGGGGCAGGATCTGGGGCTAGGGTAGGAGCTGAGGCTGGGATTGTGCTGAAGCTGGGGCAGGGGCTGGGGCAGGATCTGGGGCTAAGGGTAGGAGCTGAGGCTGGGATTTGGTGCTGAAGCTGGGGGCAGGGGCTGAGGCTTGGGCAGGATCTGGGGCTAGGGTAGGAGCTGAGGCTGGGATTGGTGCTGAAGGCTGGGGCAGGGCCTGAGGCTGAGGCCCAGCAGTGGGTGCTCAGGCGGCTCCAATGTGAGTATGTCAGCAAAATAACACAAAGGATTTGCACACATAACCCACTCCTCTACCCTGATATCCTGTCAAGAATGAGGTCAGCTGAATGCAGAAGCCAGACAAATTACACATCTGCACCCACAAAGGGGGTCTTGAGTAAGGTGCAGCCGGGGTGCAGCCGGGTCCCACAGCCTGGATTAGACCCACATGAGTAATGGTGCTGGGGAGAAGCTGGATCAACGCATGTCATCAGAGCGGGCAGATGCTTTTAGTAGACTCACATCCACTCTGTAAGAGCCAAGTTATTTTTCCCAGGCCCCCACTGCTCCCATGGGTGGTCATTAGTGACGGTTAAGATGACATCTCAAAACCACCAGTAGATGGCGTGGCTGTTCCAACTCAGCTGCCATAACCGGGTAGGAGTTTTTTTTTTCTACTTTTTTTGACTAGCTTTATAATGATGTTGCCGGAGTTACATAAGAGTGCTGCATCGCTCACTAGGCTCTCCACAAGAAATTATGCTTTAGATCTCCACCGAAATTCCGTCTTTTTTTCTTTGTTAATGCGCAGAGCTCTATCAGAAAGCCAACCAAAATGTTTTTCCCCCCCTCCGCAGTGATAGAGAAATACAGCTTGATCACTGACCTAATTAATGAACCAATTGATGAATGTAAATACCAGATTAGTTATGCAAATGATCACAGCCGCAAAAAAAAGACTCTGGCCTCGTTTGGAACTTCTGAAGGCTGTGAAAATGTTAAATGCTTGCGACAAGATCTCCATTCATGATACATTTAAGAAAAAGACAGATAAACAAAAATAAAACGGAGGATTAGATCGAGAGAGAAAGAGAGAAAAGAGGAGAGAGAGAGAGAGAGAGAGAGAGAGAGAGAGAGAGAAAGGAGGAGAGAGAGAGAGAGAGAGAGAGAGAGAGAGAGAGAGAGAGAGAGAGAGAAAAGAGGAGAGAGAGAGAGAGAGAGAGAGAAGAGAGAGAGAGAGAGAGAGAGAGAGAGAGAGAGAGAGAGAAAAGAGGAGAGAGAGAGAGGGCTGTGGGGGGGGACAGTGACCGGGGGGTTGAAAAGGACTTCACACTTGCACTGGCCAAGCCTCTGATGTACGGCGAAAATAATGAAAAAGCCAGAGAGGCTTAAAAAAAAAAAAAATCATCTTTCCTAAAATTACCTGATTTTTCCACAAGCCTGTGCCATGTCCTAATAATGGATCAGCAGCCCTCCATATGCTCCTCATGTTCGTTTCTGCACTGGAGGGTCCGAGGATTAAGTGGCTGGCTTTGGAAATGAAGCCACTGGTCGTAGGTTCACTGGGCTGAAGATATAGAAGGGCAGGGAGAGGTGAGGAGAGAGAAGCAGTGGGGGAGAGGGGATAGAAGCAGAGAAAGAGGTGAGGAGAGAGAGAGAAGCAGACAGAGGTTAGGAGAGAGAAGCAGAAGAGAGAGGTGAGGAGAGGAAGCAGAGGGGAGAGAAGCAGGCCACACTCCCTGCTTTTGTTATTTACTTTCTTATTTAACCACTTGACACTAACTTTGACCACAATGGTCTCCGCCGCTCGGACTTGGTAAAACTTGGTGGAATGGTGAGATGATTTCACCATAAAATATGTCATATACATCCGTTTCAAAATGTTATAACACTGTAGGGTTATCTTGAATTTTCGAGAAATCACCAACTGCCAACGCAACATTTTAGGAAACTAGAATACATTTCCATAAAATACAAAACCAGTTTGTGTAATCCTACAAACTGCGCATTATGCAGTATCTTAAACAGCCATACATACTTCCCTGTTCTCCTGGACTGTATGGCTGTGATGGCTCACAGAAATCCCTGGGCTAGCAGAGCAGAGCCTGCTGATCTCCTATGCCTGCAGCTGCAGCTGGTAATGCCATTATCTGCCCAGATTTGCATGGTTAAGTAGCAATACTCTGCATAAGGACGTTGACCATATGCCAAGGGGCTGATCGCTTTGCCAGCTCAGACCAGTGCTGCCAGACCAGCCAAGAGCAAACCAGAGTTAACCAGAGCAAAATCAGACCTCACCAGAACAGACCCGGACCTGCCCAGACCAGATTAGTATAGCCCAGCCCTAAGGCCCAAAGCACCACAGCAAACCAGACCAGTTCAATACAGCTAAAAGCGTGAGAAAGCCTGTTTTACCATCAGCCTTCAACCACTTTTGAGTTACCTGATCTGGGTAGCTAGAGAGAAAAGCTATTCACTACCATTTCTTTGATCACTTGTTTTTGTGACTTTACAAGACTTCAAAGACATTAAATGCAGCAATACTGCATCTAAAACCAAGTAGAAGGGGATGAAAAAACCACAGTTGTTTTAGAAAGCTCTCAGTGAAATAGCCTGCTAGAGCAGCCTGTGAAAGTAGGAATCTGGTTGACCTTGAGCCTGTGAGACTTTTAAAGTATTGACAAATGCTTCCATAGTAACCAACGTTGCGGCAGCAAGTCGTTTCTCAACTCCTCGACTTCAACATTGACTGAATCAGGGGTGGCACTTTGGAGCTTTGAAGTTAAATCGAGACAGTGAAATCAAGCCACTTTCAATTATAAGGTTGAGGGACCCAATTGATAAGTAAAAGCTTGTTTCTCCCTATTTGACGAAACAAAGGCCGGGTGATGAATGCACAATAGTAAACTTGTTCAAACTCCTTGGATTTGTACACAATCCCCACCCTCCCTCCCCCAATAGGGGATCACAGACAATGGCTGCTGCCTACTCAACTGCATTCACACCAACACCAAACCACAGCATTACAAATGTAGTAGGCCTACCTACTTGTTTTTTCTCATTCAGGCTCCCAGCATCACTCAGAATTTATGAAAGGCATACACTGTGTTGGCTAGTTCTCGAAACCAATTTTGAAGGTCTCAAAGTCGACCGCATTTGTAGGATACTGCTCGGTCTTTTCTCAGTCTCTCGGACAAAAGAGTAGCCTATTCAGGATTTTAGTTCAAATATAACTTTTCACATTATCAAACCCTAGTGCTTGTATGTTTTGAGTGCCAGAGGTCTTCTCTTTCTGGCTCACTCGGTGTGTCAATATTTCCTACACTGGATAGTAAACAAAATCATCCCTTTTCTGTGGAATTCTTATCACGTTAAAGATGCTTGTTATTTCATTGTTATGAAATGTAACCGGTCTTGGTCTCGCCCTGTCTTGGTTTTGGTCTTAACTTGACCATAAATGTCTTGTCTAGGTACACTCAGTTCTTGGTCAGAACTTGGTCTTGGTTTAGGTGGTGTTGACTACAAGTAATACCTCCAGGCAGCATAATCATTCACCAGAGGCCCCAAATAGAGGTCTGCTGTTGATGGAGCTAGTTGTTCAAGGTCTGGTATGGGCCATACTGTAGGCCTACTGTATCTCTGGTTGATTTATACATTAGAACATCAACAATCTTCATCTCATGCTTGACGATGCAATTACAGTGCATCTGCAGTCTAGTACTTCCCAGGGTCCTAATGTCCAACCAAGTGCAGAAAACACTGGGCTTCAGCCAACCATTCCAAAGTCAATATGGGGTTTATGAGTTTAACTAACTCCATCAGTGCTAGCCCTGACTTAATTAAACCTTGGGAACAATGTCACGGACCAAAGGGGCCAGCGTAGCTACTTCACTATATCTCCCTGAGTGAAGGAAATGCCATTACCTTAAGTTCCCTCAGAGAGAAAACATTTTCACACAAAGCAACTCTCCACGCCTCGGGCTAGGACAACTCATGCAATCATCGCTTTTTATTAGCTACTAATGAGGCGCTTTGTATTCCTGTGGTGGCCCCAACTCTTGGAAAGTAATACTCCGGAGACCAAACTCTTCACTGCATACTGTTTCCCACTTCTTAGCATAAGTGAACTCATGTGGTTCATTAATTGATGGTGGCTGTAATTCAAGGGGCTGTCAGCATTATTAACAGCCAGGTCACATACATGATATTACGAATCGTTTAAGTTCAACTTGGAAGTCAACCTGTTGAATGTGTTGGCCTGCGCAGCACTAGGACTTAGCTCTTTAATGGTTATAGGCCATTATCAACCAGCCATTAGAGCCAGTTCAGCTGTATGGAAAATGAAATGTTCTACGTCTCCAGTCATTGAAGTGGATTACACTTGAACGCACCGCAAGACAATGAAACTTGGTAGCTGCTTAATTAAAAGAAGCCAGCATCTGTTTTGGCACCATAGCTTCTTTAACAGATGATTTAACAGATAGCTATTGCCTGTTGTGAAATGAACAGGAGTATCTTCGACTCTGCCAAGCCACTATGTTAAGAAGCCATTTTCAATAGTTCAGACGATCATATTCCATAAGTCTCTGCTTGACAGCCTCGGATCGTGGTGCCAGAGGGAATCACAGGCTCTGGGGTCAGGTTTGGCTGACCTCACACATCTTGTAGGATTCTAAATGCTCTGTACTTGAACACGACTCACAAGTCATGTTCCTTGCTAAGTCCCTCCAACTGGTTCTGGTCCATACAGAACCGTCTCAGCCAGCTGGTGCTATTGGAATAGTAGTCCTGAGAGATCCCTCCTTGAAATGTTCACTCAAATCTTACCTTGTTTCCATCTTTTCTCGATGCTATTTTTAGTAGGCTATTTTTCATCTGCTATAAAATCAGTGCCTGCTGTTGATAGATTCCCTTGAATAAACTGAACTAATTGGAGTGGAATCTACAGTAGAATTTAAAACCCGAAAGAGTACGAGACTGAGCCGATTTTGTGGTCACAAGTGTCCCCGAGTTTCCTCTGAGGGCTGTGTGCATGTGTGTGTGTGTGCCTCTGTGTTGGGCAGGGTGGGGAAAGGTTGTCCAGCGCTGCTGCTGACTCTCCTCCAGTCCTCCGTGGGGAGAGGACGGGCGAGAGGCTCTTGACAGATGGGGACAGATAGACAGGAGCTTGACTGTGTCTCACATCATTAAAGCAGACAGAGGCTAACAGAAAATAAAGCTGTCACACGACGGTGAGAGAAGGCAAGGTCACACTCGAGTGTGACTTCACTGGGCGCTGCGAGTAATTAGTGCAGGTGACTCATGGTGTTTGCGGTGGTGTTGTATGAAGGTATGCGTGCGTGCGTTTGGTTGTGATCGAGGGAGAGGGACAAAAGGGCGGGTCTTTGAAAGAGAGAGAAATAGGAAGAGTGAGTGGCGCGTGAGACGGGAGCGAGCGAGACGTGCAGGGAGAGGAGCCGAACGCGGCGCTCGAGTGATAGATCCGACGCCTCCCGAGCTTCCCCGGCGCTGACGCACGCCAACGCCAACGTCTCCCGAGGTACCCGGACGAAGGCTCGGAGTGACTTCCATTAATTCCTCCTGTCAGTGCCACTCGTCCCCCCCCCCCCTCCTCCCTAATACAGACGAGACTTGGAGTCCCGTCACCTCCCCTCACCGCCCCCAAGCTGTCCGTCGCTCTGTCTGTCTCACAGGACTGCCCTTGAATGCCTTGACAATGCAGCTCTCCTGATCATTAAAACAGAACTCCTCCACCACCACCAGCACATGCACACCCGCATTAATGTGTTCCGGCGTGTGTGAGAGAGAGAGAGAGAGAGAGAGAGAGAGAGAGAGAGAGAGAGAGAGAGAGAGAGAGAGAGGAGAGAGAGAGAGAGAGAGAGAGAGAGAGAGAGAGAGAGAGAGAGAGACAGAGAGAGAGAGAGAGAGAAAGAGAGAGAGAGAGAGAGAGAGAGAGAGAGAGAGAGAGAGAGAGAGAGAGAGGAGAGAGAGAGAGAGAGAGAGAGAGAGAGACAGAGAGAGAGAGAGAGAGAGAGAAAGAGAGAGAGAGAGAGAGAGAGAGAGAGAGAGAGAGAGAGAGAGAGAGAGAGAGAGAGAGAGAAAGAGAGAGAGAGAGAGAGAGACGAACCAGACACAGCTGCTAGTCTAGTTCCCTCTCCATGGCGTTAGTAATTGATTTCCTCTGCATTAAAAAACGCTTCACAGCCGTTAGCGAGGGTTTCTTTCAGGTGCTGCAGCAATAATAAGATGCGGTTTTGAGTTTCAGTTCAGAGACATCCCCAATCCTTGAGGTTCATGTTTGGAGTAGGCTATACATAATTAAAGTCCACAGCATAACCCTACTGTCGCCGTGGCATCCACTGAGGGTGATGCCACATACTCACGTCGTCTTGACAACACACACTCTGGATGAAACGGGAACGCCACTTGTTTCATTCAAGAATGTTACGTGTGAAAAGTAAAGGACACATCTCAGAAACTGAGCAGAGTGTGCCAAAGAAGAATCTGGCTCTGACCTACACATTTACATTTAGTCGTTTAGCAGACGCTCTTATCCAGAGCGACTTATAGTAAGTACAGGGACATTCCCCTGAGGCAAGTAGGGTGAAGTGCCTTGCCCAAGGACACAACGTCATTTGGCACAGCCAGGAATCGAACCAACAACCTTCTTATTAATAGCCCGACTCCCTAACCGCTCAGCCATCTGACTTCCCTTCCCCTACACAAATGTACAGTGTTGAAGAAACGGAGCATTACTGTTGAAATGCTTTGAAATGGGGGGAAAAAATGGTGTGTAATGTGTTTGTCATGGAGATTTAAACAAGTATCTGTGTCGAAGAGTGACAAACTGACTAGCTGGGCTTATACACGGCATGGTCATGAAAAGGCTGCCCAATTTGCTGCAACATACTGTATTTACTTGATAACACCTGAGGCCGTTCTGTGTGTGTGTGTGTCTGTACGGTGTGACTCAGCAGCACAGTTGTGAATCCGCTGTTGCATCTTTACCCCGGTGCAGATGAGCTGTGCGCTGCTGTACTTTATCATAAAGGCTGCATCAGGGAATTATTAAGGAGCCATCTGTTTCCACTGCTCAGCATCCTGTTTTCGAAACACCCGAAAGAGGGGGATGCCTTCAGAGGTCACTGGGATAGAGTAAGGATCTCGTCCTGCTGTTAGAGAAGCTGCACAGTGCCTCAGCATATAAGACAGTTATGGCCAGTCAAATCAGTTTGCCTCGGTCATGGACCCTTCCACAAATCTATTCATCGTTATCACACGTGACGCAACCTGCCATTCAAAAAGGCAGAGACAGAGAAAGGGGGCAGGACACCTCTACGAATCTAGCATCCGTCAAATTACCAGACGAGGCCAATAAGCCATCGACCGTCGTGGCCTGGATACAGCCATTAGTGTAATATGATAAATAGGATGCAGATTAAGGAGCCAGACCCCCCCCCCTCCCCCCCCCCTCCCACACACACACACCATCACTCTAATATGGCTGAGAGGAGGTCTCATTTAGAGATATCGCTAATCTTTTGCGCGGCCTCTCCTCTGTCTCAGTCATGGCGCCAGGCCCTCATAAAGCACAGTGACCCCCCCCTCCTCCCCCTCCCCCTCCATCCCACTGACATCCCCATTAGAGCAATCCTGTTGATAAATGCCACGCAGATTACGAAAGGGGACGCTTCTCATTTCAACGTCCTCCTCGGGGCTGCTCTCCACTGCGGCACCGCCCGCTCCCTCTGCCCGCCCTTTAGATTACCGGCCCGCACGCACAGCAAACCAGGAAGTGTTGGTCATAAATGATGCACGATATAATCAGGGGGTGGATGGGGGGGAGAAAGAGGGGGGGGGGGGGGGGGAGATGGGGTATCTCCCGCCTCCACTCACTTACACCCCCCCACCCCCGACCTAATACAACAGAGGTCATTTCAATGTATTGGGTAAACATTGTGATGCTTTTCTCCTTTGGGCGAGACATATGACGAGAGAAGTCAATCTCAAGTGGGTCCGGCATGCTTAAAGGCATGCAGAGGTACAATCAAGTATTAATGAAGTCACTTAAAGACTTCTCTCTAATCAATGGCATAGCCTTCAGTGTTCAGGAAGTGGGAAATATTCTGCTCCCACATCCCCCCAGGGAATGCGGTGCAAATGGATTGTCATGTAAATGGACCTAGGTTTCCCTTCCCACCCCCAATGTATACTAAATCTATAAGACCCCCTACTCTATCAGAGAACGTACTGTATCACTCTGAGTGGGAGACATTGCTATCATTGAGGAGTGATCCATCAGGCAGTTGAGGGGTTCTGGCATCACATCAGGGGTCTGCTGCAGGGAGTTGGCCGATCAATCAGAGACAAAACACACTCTCCTTTCTGTGGCAGTGGGACAGTCCGTTATCACTACAAGCGGCACTTCCATTATAACTGCGGCAGGGTGCAGATCCAAGATAATGCCAGTGCCAAGAATGGGGCTGTAACACAGGTTACAGTGGTTTCTTTCAGGACCAGTTAATAAAGGCTGTGGTACCTGCACTCCATCAAACTGGCTGGCTCAGGCTCCGGATTGTTCCGTGGATAATGGGCTCTGAGGTAGAACTCCCGCCACAGAAGCTCTGGAGGTTCTGCAGCTGGGTCGGACTGTTCCGGGAGGACAGAGGGCTGCTTCGCTATTTAACTTTGAAAGCAACCACTTCACAGGTCAGAACCCTCTACCTCAGCATAGGACATGAACAAAAAAGATTAGAGAATGAGAGGAGTCTTCTAGGCTAGGTCGGTCTCTAAAAGGCATCAAAAGCAGTTGGGAAGCGGAGTGCTGATTAATTCAACAATCTTCCTTCCTTCCTCAATCACAACCAAAACTTACAATCCTAAAATAGGGCAAATCTAAAATTTATATTCAGGATCACAGAAATGTCGATGAGGTAGGAAATAATGGAGTTTGGAAAAAATCAAAGTATACTTTTCTTGCCACAAATCATAATGGCCCTTGACCCAAGGCCTAGATAGAGTATTGGCTTGGTTATTCAGTCTTATTGTATCTGTGTAGTTAGCAACATCTCATATTTATATGGGTTCGATTGTCCAGTATGTTCGCTCCATTTTGCCTTTGCCCTGGAGTTTAAATTCTTGCTAATTACTTGTTTTACAAAAAAAAAAACTAATAATACTGCTTAAGGGAACTAGTTTCATAGTAATTCATATTTGTGTTAATGCATGAGTGCGTAATGTCTGCATGCATAGGCCTACACGGTTTAGATAATTGGCAGACAGCAGTGCAGTATAAGTCAAATTTGAGGATGAGGAAAAATATAGTAATTCAAAACATTTTGTATTCATAGATCGCTTGTAAAGAAATCTCACAAGGATAGAGAAACGGAAATGTGCTTACATTTGCCAACAACAAAATGACCTCATCATAAACCAACTACCCTGCGACACCTTTTAATGACTGCAACACAGGATTTACATACAGTGCACTGGCAGTTGTTTCATTTCAAGAAAACAGTCTTACAAATTGTACTTCCACAACACGGTTTGAATTTCACAAAAACTGCAGCATAGCACATCGTCAGCACACTGCTTGGGAGTTGTTTGACTCGGTGGCAGTCGGCTAAGTTCCAGACACAGAGCAACCACGAGCCTGAGTGTTTCTCACAGTTGGAAAAAGAGTGGAGGTTGAGTACACTCCAGGAAAGTAAGCCAGCAGGTTTCGTAATCAAAGAACAGAAAGAAAACCTTTATTTTCGCCCTAGGTCCTGAAACAGTGTCAGCCTTAGCCCTGTTTAATGAGATGAGGCCAGTAACAGAAACTTCTCGCTCGAAAACACTGCTCAGCGAAGTCTGGACTAGGTACCAAAGATTCAACCTTACATGCACAGAATGATCATACGTCCGACACAAACACATGTAGTCTGAACATAATGTGAACGTCTCTAACATTACAGTTCATTTATAGACGTGAATTCATAAAAATGTATAAAAAATAGGTAAGTTATCCACATATTAAAGCCTAATGAGACAGTAAAATCACTTTTCCCAATGGGCAAGATGGGAGGGAGATGTGTTGGGAAGGTGAGGTAGACAGACTAGATCCCAAGGGAAGTTCCACCCTGCGTGCTAGTGACACACATACAAGGAAGTGTACTATTGTGTCCATCCAGTGATGTTAACTTCACATCTACAGTAGCACTGACAAAAGGGAAAAATCCTGTAACTATTCTGGACTATACCCCCACACACGACTATCTCATGTGCGAAGAAAAGAACAGAAAAACAAAAATCACATTATCTACCCATGACAACCAGTTGGTTTGCAGCGAAGCCCCATGGCAGAGATGTAATGACTCCTAACACACCACAGCCAAAACAGGAGTTGTACGCTACCCACCACACCTGACAAAGACTACTGAAAGCTGTCAGAGAATAACCACCAAGATACTCATGGCAATTGACACTCACATTTCCTTCTCCGAGATAACAACTTGCTTGAAATGTAAATGACTTACAAAGTCAAAGCTGATTACAATTTGAAATTGTATTCGTTTTCATTGATAGCCTACCATGGACCTTTCTGGTTAAAGGAACACACAGGTTCTGCTAGCTAATTGTGAATAGGTGGCTAGGGAGTCGAGAAGCAGAGCAAATGTCTACAAGGAGAGAACGACGTCTCCTGCAACGACCGAGCCAAGGCTCTCAATACCTCGGAGAGCAGAGATTACCAGGGTGATAATAGACCTCTGCTCTCACCACCATGGGAAGAAATGGTAAAAATGCAATTTCCATGCAAATTTCAGCACACTTGCTGGACGATTTCCAGACCCAGTGAGACTGTGCCTCAAATGTCATCGTTCTTTTTTTGCTTAACCTTTTATTTTATTTGTGCACTGGTATCCTCTATTTCTTTCTCTCGGTTGCTCTCTCCCTAGTTTAGCGCATCTGCGGTCAATTGGTCTCGACGTGCGTTCTCGGGTGCCCGGGCCAACGGCAGCTGTGCTTCTTATTCATGCGGCACTCCCTTTTTTATTTCCTCTAGCTCAACGCTCCACGAGGATGCCGAAGGTTTAGATAGCAGTCACATTTGGGTTGCTCAACCACTGATCGTATGCCAGCCAGTCAGACAACACCATTAATCTCTCTTATCAGCATCTCAGTGGGTTCTCTGCGTCCCGATTGGTGTGTTTTTGCATGGGGCCACCGTTCTCACCCTGCAGCCAATCAAAGTACTGCGTTTCCCTCCGATTTACCTAGTGGCAGTCACAACTTTTCACTAAAGGAAGGAGACCAACAAGCTTGTTGACCCCTTTGTTAGTGTTAGTTCCTTCTGAAAACTGTCTTTGGCCCCTTAAACCGTCAGCTTGACAATTTTGTAATTGCATTTTGTGATAAAAAGTTAATTAACTTATAGAGGATCTCTTATCGGTCTTATTTCCCTGCGTGCTATCCAGGGGACGACCTTGATACCATCAGCTGGGAGCATGTGGCTTTTCACTCTGTGTGTTAATAAGGACAGTGATAACTACTGTGGTTGGAGATGAGAGAGTGCACTTGTTAATGACAGTAAGCTAAAAGCGTGTGATAGACTGGAGAGATAGGCGCGATAAAAGAAGGAGAAAGGCCGGGGGGAGCTTTTCCACCAATAAAGTTCTGGTGCTTGAGATCTCATAAACAACTGATAAGACTTTGGATGTCTAATGAGTTGAATCATTTTACTGACGCTCATAGAATGTGGGTTGACTCATGTCTCATGAAGCAAGACAATATGCCCACGTTAGCAAAATGTTGAAGTGGCGTTGACTTTGAGAAGCTACTGGTTCACAACGTTCACAGAAACAAAGTATTGCTTTAGAAAACAACACATTGAAGGAGGTATTTAATTGGTTGTTGATGTGTTACTGTAAATCATTCATGTTGTTGATGTTCATGTCTCAGAATTGGCATCGGTTCATTTGTAGCTCTAATCTTCCAATAGAAGCCAAGTGAGTGCTCAGCCAATACCGAGGCAGCCTCTTCTTTGTTAAGACAGCCTCTCCTCTACCTCCACACATGGCTCGGAATGCCTGGAGCCACAGAGAGAGAGTGGATATCCCCTGATTGTAAATCAGAATAGATTAGGATTGGGCTGTCTGTGCAGGAAATACATCTTTGTCTCGGCCTGTGGTGGTGCCTGGCGCCTTGTTTACGGTGCAGAGCCCTGTTCGCAGTGTAAGCGCAGGCCTAAAATAAAACGCCATTTGTTTTAGTTAGGAATGCCACACTAGATGTATATGGCACTGGCTTAGACCTAAATAGCTTTTTTCCCAGCCAGTGGGGCAGACTTCAGGTATATCTCTTTCTCCAACTAGGCCCACAGATGATGCTTGCTGCACCTGATTTTGAAGAACAGATGCCTTATTTAACAGATCATTTCTGCTCCATTTCTACAGCGGAGTCATGGCATGATTTTTTTCTCTCTAAATTTTTCGGATGAGTCTGGAAATGTACGGAGGGGCCACCGACTATAATATCAGACAGCAGTAGCACCATGCATTACCCAAATTAACTTTTATCCCCGGCACTTTTGGTGCCTTGTTTGGCATAAATAATGCAGGTATCCTCCGTCGAAGATGCAAAAGCATGCACTGTGTCTGTGGCTGCCTTTTAACATGTTCTTCACAGGAGTAATACATCACAGTGGCCTGCGAAGCTGGAAGGACTGCTGTACATCTGCAATCTGTCAACCTAGCAATCACCTGCCAGAGGGCCGCTACATTAATACAGTGTCTACACATCCCCCGTTCTTTAATGGAGAGGAGAAAGAGAGAAGAGACCGGACAAAACTGTGTTGGAGCGAACTGTTGTAATTACACTGCTAAGTTCCGTAGATAAGAAAGAATTCAGAAAGAGGTTCAAAAGAGAGACAGAGAGGAAGGGGGCAAGAGAGAAATAATGTAGAAAGAGGAGATCCATCTTTTTGGGTTTGAGTAAAAACCTTCAGGATTTCTAGCTTAATGACCAAACCTCCAGTAGGGTTGCATAGGGAAAGCCTGTTTGTGTATGCAGGGTGCAATGACAGAAGTTTAAACTAGTTACTGTACATGGCCTCTCCACTGGCAGGACACTCCCAGAGTACCTTTCAGGCTGAAATAGCGGAATGTCTGTAAACACTCTAATTACTGCTGTGCAGTGTTGGTGAGGCCCTTCCCTCACCCAGAGAGACAGAGGGCTTTAGGAATCATGTCGCTTGGGCCTTGAAGTGAGAGGTTATGCAGCAAATGCAGTGAAACCAATATCTCACCACCATCCATCTCTCTCACATGTAAATAGTGAGAGAGATGGGGTATTAACGTATCGTGAATGAACCGTTTGTCTGAGCTTGACCTCAGAGCTCATTTAAACCTTATGTTCGAACATCAGTGAGAGTGAAAAAGGACAACCCTGTCAATCTCTCCATCTGAGAATACGCTCTCTGGGGAATAACGTATTGAGATCTTCTTTTAGCCTGTGGTGCAGGGTGGTGAGGATAATTTCTTGAACATCCTGTATTGACACGTCAAGGAGGATGTGACCCGATATACCTGCTGTCAGCAGTCTGGCATTTGTGTCTGACAGACGGCCTCATTACTGGATGACCTCACTCACTAGGCTCATTCCATCAATTCTTGGGAAAATAGATTTTGGTCTTTACCTAGCTGAAAGACAAATGCTGTTCAAATGGCATTGAGAAATGTGGGAATGCGTTCATTTAGCGATGGCAAGAAAATCTATTCACCACGAAATGTGTGCTAAGAGACTACATTATGTATTGCATAGGGTATGGGTAAAACTATGGACTCTTCTTGTCTTTCCTCTAGTTTTTACCTTTACCGTTAATTTGATTATTATGGGACCCCACCTAAATCCCAAACCAAAGAAACATGGTGGTATTTGAATTGACAAACTCAAACAATAGATGGAAAAAACACTTCAAATCTTCATAACAAGGGAAATTATTCACTTAATGCTGAAGCTCTACAGAAAGTTCCATGGAAACAATTATATATAAATTCAGTTGTCAATTCAATAAATGAATTCATGAAACAACAAGCAAGCCCATTGTTTCTTAGCATTTTGCAAAAATTATTGTCCATTGTGGAATATTTCTTCCATTCTTCCTCAATTCCTCTGATAAGAATGGCCAGTGGCACACAGTGTATTAGCACACTAACACAATACCCGTGGTCTTTCCCACAGATAAAAACATTTAGAAATCCTGTCACGCTTTTGATTTTTTTTTCCTTTATCATACAACAATGACTTTACCCCTGGCTTGCATCCTATCAATGCCAAGAGGCAACAGTGACTGAAGACAGATAGAAGAAGATGACTAAACATAGAAGAGAACACTGTCCATGTCAGAGCCACATCGGCCAGTCCTCTCCCTCCGTCTCCCTCTCTCCTCCTGTCTTCGCTACTAACGACTTGGGGAGAGGGGTGTGTTGTTCCATGGTGCCTGGAATAATCCCCCTCGCCATTTCTTCTTTCAGAAGACTGACACAGGTTCTGGGCTGAGGAATGTTTCAGCCCAACGCCCCCATGGCTCCTCGTCCACTTGGCTGCAGCCACTGGCACCAAGCCTCATCCTTTCCATTAACTGTGTTTGTGTTGGAAGGGAAGCCATCTTGTTACATTGACTGACGCTGGGAGGACAACTATTTAAAGCGCGCACATTTGATTACTTTAGTTTATAACCTCAGTGTAATGCACCTTTCCACATGTTCAATCGTTAATATCTTACCAGATGTCAACACGCAGCCATAGCTGCACCCATACAAGATTTTGCTCAGGTCAAGCTACAGTTCTATTCCAAAGAAGAAGTGGTTGCCAATAAGCTCACTGTGTGTGTAAAGAAATTACATCTGAAGAACCAGGGCTCAACGATGCCTTTCTTTTAACACCCATCACCCAAACTACAGGGCTGAGCAGCATGGAAGGGATTAGCATTCACTGGTGACAGTGCCCATTGCTCCACTCCTACTCTTGCACAATCAGAAGACTGTTAGTCCATAACTGTGGAGTCGTTGTTACACAGTAGAGAGATATGGCTCCTCTGTACAAGTCCATTTTGCACATCTTTCCTATTTTCTTTCTTTCTCTTTCTCTCTCCTTCACACACACATACTGTATGCACACTGCACACAAAAGGAACTCCTCACCAATGGCCAAGACTGCAATTCACAGACATTAATCAATTGGTATATTACACTATGACTGGAAATGTGACCACAAACACAGGCATCCTCTCTTCGCACACGACTTTGATATATTTGAGGGGCTGATGTTCCTATCGACTTCATCTCGGGATGTCATCCTCTAAACACATTGTCTTTTCTGCTTTTATGAGCCACTTATCATTCTGATATGGAGGGCAGCCAATGCTGTCTTCTGATGTTTCATCTGACTGAAACACGATGATAACAGAAGAGAGTGGAATAGGAAATTCTCAAAAGAATATCTCAAATCTTGACAAATATGGGACGTCTTCAAATGTTAACAAATAATAACAGCTGTGCTGAAATGTTGAATACAATAAAGTCTAATTTGCTCAAACTCTGCCTTAGTCTCCATGACGGAAGGCAGTCTGTGAATGGCTGGAACATTGTCTGGGGTCTTAGACATGTGCCTGTAAAGTAAGAAGAGTACTTACACTTTAAAAAGTCATCCTGTCCTTAAACTGCTGAGTCCTCCCATTTGTGCTTGAGGGTCGCCTGTTAATCTAACGATGATGAAAGTTAATCATAAAACAATATAGAGAGGAATTATGAGATTGCTTAATCTATGGAATATATACACAGCTATAACAGATGATTAATAGCGGTGCTCAAGCATAATGTAATTTAACACATGGAAAAAAGTATTTGACTTGGCAATAGCCTACTGTAATTCGTTATGTTGAGACAGAAGAGGTGGGGGTGGTGTTTTTTAACAGTGTAGACCATAGACTGTGGACTATGGACTGAAAATGAATGCAGGCCATTTACCTACTAGCAGTTGTCAAACATCTTAAGATTGCTAAATATTACAGTATAGGAGGGATTTGGTAGGTGTGGACAGGGATGATGGAAAGAACTGCGGGTCATTATAGAGTGCACACTCATCATGCATTTGCTGTCATATTTGCAGAGAGCACTCAGTCTGGCTCGTCAGATTAGACTGCGTTTGAGCTAGCCTATTATCACTTATAAATTACATTTGGAGAACTAGCACTGTTGTATCTAAAGATCCTCTTGTGCTGACTAAAATGTGAGGAGGAGACATTTAGAGGCTTCTGATTAATTAAGGCAGGTTGATGGATCTCTTGAGTGGCCTTGTGATTTATTCACCCTTGCAAGAAAAAAGGGTTGTTACCTTGGCTTTTCTCCTCAGTCCAGTCTTACGCCATGAGAAGAATGGGTGCATTAAAAGATAAAAAGAAAGAGAACAGGAACTGAATACAAACCACAACAAGAGAGCCCTTTCAGCGATATGAACTATAATTCTGTTGAGGCGCCAACACTGACCGGAGATAGCAGCCCTCCCTTCTCCTTCTCTCACTCTCCACGTCCGTCTCACTGACAGTCAACACACAACACAGGAACAGGCAGCAAAACCGCAAAAAAAAGCCCTCGACAAAATGTGCCTAATCCATCAATCTGTGTAGCCCTCTTTAACAATCACGCGTCATGTTAACAAATCTGTGGTTGCAATCTGAGCTACCCAGACTTGTGTTTGATGCTGACTGTTCTCCATTGTAATGTCTGTACGATGATTTTTTGGTGCTATTGCTGTTCACCGAGCCGTGCTCTCCAGTGGCGTCGTGGTAACAGTGATAACGGCGGGTGACGACGCGGTGTTCGTCTGATGGATGAGGACAAGCCTGATTGCAATCTTCCTCCTTTGTCCCGTGATAGCGGATGTCAGAATTCAGCGAACACATTCTCTTTCGCCCTACCTCTGAGCATAGACTGGACGTCTCCCCCAAGCCAAACCCCCCTTCTCCCCCCCCCCCCCCGCTCACCCCCCAACAACCTTTGTCTTCATTTATTTTCATTACATGCCAGCACATTCAACCGTGCCCTGCCCGCCTCATGCTTGGAGTATGCCAGTATCGATCTGGCTGCTTGGGCAGTAAGTTGATCTCTCACGTTTGTTGCCTTCACCTTGAATCATGCCTGGAGAGACGCCAGGTTACTTGGAGCCAATTTGCGTCACACTACCAGTGCAGAGTGTTCCCTTAATAGGATTGTCACCCTGCTGGTAGGGCCCGTATAAACTCAGTCCTGCTCCAAACTGTTGATTAGCACCACGGCAAAGACACAAGGAAGGTTTTGGACATGGTGAGCTGCACCCTCACTGTCTTCTGGAAAGACAAAGCTTACAATCATGAGACATGGCTTATATCTTTTTCTCTTTGTCCCTGATTGTACTGGATCATGTCTAACAAGCCTGTGTATTAGCGACCAAAGTATTGGAACACTGAAAGCTGCTTCACTCCATGATGTTGTTGAACTAGACCACAAATGCAGTGGTATGAACAGCACCGGATCTGGGCGTGTTTAGATATGGTGCTGCTATAAACCATTTAACATGTATTGGGGGAACAACAGATGGGGATGTAGGATTTGCCAAATTGGATGATAAAACTGCATGTATCACAACAGCATCTGATCCTGCCCTGTACACCCTAATACATTTACATTTACATTTAGTCATTTAGCAGACGCTCTTATCCAGAGCGACTTACAGTAAGTACAGGGACATTCCCCCGAGGCAAGCAGGGTGAAGTGCCTTGCCCAAGGACACAGCGTCAGTTGGCATGACCGGGAATCGAACTGGCAACCTTCGGATTACTAGCCCGATTCCCTCACCGCTCAGCCACCTGACTTCTCATGTTCTCACACTAATGAATACATTATGCTTGATGGGCCCCAGTTAAGGAGCAAATGTTTATTGCATGGTTGTCCCTTAAGCAATTAAAACCTGCCAGACCATGGCTACCCAGCCACACCAAAAAGCAGAAGATTCATCTCCTTCTGTTGGATCACCACAGGAGTCACATGGATCAAGATGCTCATGGTAGGAGGCTGGAGAACCATAGGTACCCTGCCAGGTCCCTGGAGGAGGTCCCGCATCAGCCCGGACGTCTGTACAAACGAGCAAATAGTGCTGGCTATTGACTTGACTTAGCGTAGCCACATGCTATGCCCTCATGCGTACTCTGTGGCTCTGTTTGGGATCTCCTCCTCTGGATGATGGGGGTAATGAAATCTGAGAGCCATGTTATCTGTCTGATAGAGATACATCTCGAAGGCAAAGCTGTTTGAAGACCCCGGGAAATTTAATACGTTATGCAGAGGGGGCTGTGAATTAAATTTTCTTCTATCAAGCGACAGATGGACTTATATCGCCAATGCCTCAGATCAGACAAGAAACAGAAAGCGCCAATATTATTCATTCAACACTGCTGCATGCATAATATAGCCTAAATATATATTCAGTAAACTTTTGTCTCTAAGCTATGTATACAGTGCATGGCAATGCAAGCAAATTGTGTGCCGTAGCTTTGACTTCAAGATTCAGGATTATTTCACTGAGACTTTATATCAGCATTGATTTATTAATATAGTCAATATGATTAAAACAAAGTTTGGTATTAAAACAAGCCCTCCATCCACACAAAGAGAAATAAATTCATAAATAGGATTCTGGGAACGTATTTACAGAGGCTGAGAGCATATTTGAAAATATAGAATTTTGCTGAGAGCGGAAAAAATGGGTCAGGGTAACATTAGCAATCGGAAAAACAATGGCAGAGGAAGACAAAAAACTGTGTTTGATGAATAAGAAAAGCAAGATTGGATAAAGGCTGTACATCCTGTAATAAAAAAAAAGGAGAAACAAGTAATCAGATGGTGATTATTTGAAGGCATACTGTACAACAAAGAAGGACTAAATAGCTTACGAAAGAAATAAATATAGAGAAAAAAGAAATCCAGAAACAAAAAAAAACGAATGCCATGCTTACAGGCTAATTGTGGTCAACTTGTGTCCACTCGGGGCTCCGGTGAGAAGCAGGGCCTGTATGTTAAGTCTCCCCAGGTCAACACAATGAAAGCGATGGGGGGGCATGCAGAGTAGGGGACTCTGTATTCTGCACACAGGCTACCTCCAGTATCCTCCTTGGCTCTCGCACACCCCATCTCCGAGCTCACAGGCAGGTCAGACCAGGAGAAGGCCTGGGTCACAATCAAACACACAGAGGTGATGGTCAAAGACAGTGGCTAGGGAATGGAAAAATTGAAGTTTTGGTGCAAACACAGAGAAATCATCCACCTTTTGCCATAATTTCAACACATCAATGTTTTTCAATTTCTTTACAGATTTCCACCAGGTTAACACTCATAGATGTGTCTTTTCTATAATTTTCCACGCCAGGTGCAATGTATTAGGGGTTCTGATCCTATCAAAAAGCGTAAACCACAAAAGAATACAAAGTACTGCTCAATATTTCAGCTACAGATTATCTAAGCTTTCGATGTGAATAGATCTAATAGCAAGCATTTTTTAAATTTTATATAAAAAAAATAGTACTGAGACTAATACAGACCCAATTTCACAGTTTGAAAAAGCTGAATGTATTTGCAACTCCTCTGTATGCCCTTGTTTGGTCTATGTGCTTTTGTTGCAGTTGAATGAGCCCTTCTCATTTCTGCTTCCAAAGCTCAACATAGTCTTACTTCACCCATCTATATCTTTTTCTGTCTCTCCTTCGCTGTCTGTCTTTGTTTACATATAGTTATATATCTTTCTCTATCCCTCCTCCTCTCAGAGGCAATTGAACTATGTCACTGCTGTCCATACAGTGTGGGCAGTGTGTCCATTACAGCTGGAGAAGGTCTACGGTGTGTCTAGAGTCCCGGGGGGTCAATTGTGAAGTGGATATTTTAGATGAGAACGCAGATTGGCCGAGAGGTCTCTGGAAGGAGCACAACATTGGGGAATAATCTGTGGTCCAGATGAGTCGTATTCCTCCAGGAAACCTCTAACTACACAGAATCAATAGTGCCATCTCTCACGGCTGCATTGCTGCTATTTTGGGAAATGAACACATATTTCACCGGAGAGGAAATCGATTAGCACAGAATGAGGTAATCAGCTTCAATCGACAGAAAATATTATTTTTAAAATAATAAATTCCGGCAGCAATAACGCATGTAAAAACAAAAAAACGAATGCCATGCTTACAGGCTAATTGTGGTCAGCTTGTGTCCACTCGGCGCTCCGGTGAGAAGCAGGGCCTGTATGTTAAGTCTCCCCGGTCAATTTTTTTAATAATAAATTACGGGACCAGTAACGCATGTAAAATTGGACTTGGTCACATGTTTAAGAGGCTCATGTTGAAAACAACGAACAGTCGCAATCAAGCCGAGCCGTGAGCCAAGACGACGGTGACTCGCTTTCATTTAATACACTGCAAAACTAGCACAAGAAATGACAGAGACTGAGTCATGCGACATTAACATCAAATTAAAAATACAAGAAGAGTAACTTTTCCCAACTGGTTATTAATGCTATGACTCAGGATTGTCTTGTCAAAATATTACGCCGGGTTCTCTGTGAAGAGCTGAATGTGAATGACTGTGCAACATCTGTGGGGCGAGAGATGAGAAATTACCATGAGGATTCAAAAATGATGGCAACAGGCCTCGACTTGTGTATAATAGGATTTCATCAGTCCAGCAAATGAATAATATACACCTTATCAACAGGGGCCACAAATTGATAAATCAATTAATCAGTCAACACATACTACCTTATCTTATCTGCTACAAGCAGCAGGGTGATGGGCATATCTCTTAATTTACAAGTACAATTTAAAGCATGCTGAATCATAATAGTTTACAGACTCCTCAAGGGACGTCCTTATTGTCATTTGGTATTATATAAATTCTTACAATCCAGATATCAACGTCTGGTGCTGATATCCACGATACTACCCACAGAGAGTAATAGTGGCGCAAGGACTCGCTCCTACACAGGCACAGGCCTGGGAGGGTTCTGGTTCAGGAAAAGATGGATGACACCTGAGCTCCAGGAAGAGGCTGGATACTTGCTTAACCAAACGAACCGTCCTCTCCTCCCTCTCCCTATTTACTCTCCCTCTGGTTATGTCTCTCACACAGAGAATTGGAATTTCAAATATCCGCTTTTGATGACATTTGTGCTGAGGGCTCTGACATAATGTTCTCTCAGTTGAATAAATATGTAAATATAGACCACAGTGTCATGTCTAATTAAACAAATGAATGAGTTCATTAATTAAAATGAATTTTTTTCTGCTAACTCGTGTGTTTGTTTGCATGAACCTACAACAACACTAACATAACTTTTTGGTTTCAGTTTTCGGTTTCAGTTTGCTTCATCACACCTGAGAACACCATGACTTTGGGAATTCACACATCCTGACTCAACCATTTCCCCTATGGTGTAGAAAGCATCTGCTACTGTGTGAAAACCCAACCACAATGCAAATTCTAGATACAAAATCTCATGTGAACTCAGAAACCCAATAAAGCAAACTGTGAGGAAAAAACGGAATGTGTTGACGCGTGGACCCCATGTTTGTTCCACCGCTCTGCCACCCTATGACCCTGGAAGCCAATACTTCAGGGTGTGCTCTAGTGCCAGCTTGCCTGACTAGGACGGGGGTATGTTTGAGGCCATCTGTCCCCAGCTCCAGGGCATGGCATTCAGCAGGGCAGAGAACAAACTCAGGTCCCAGCCTCTCTCCACTGAGTCTAGTGAGTTCCACACTTGGCTCCCTCTGACCTCCATCTAAGGTTGATTTGCTGAACACCAGTGAACACCTCCCTTCACCGAGTCCGTCATGGCATATGCTGTTTATTTTCATGGCTGCAAGGGACACTGTAGCAGCTATTTGTAGGAGCTTGCCTGTGCGAGCAGATTGCAAGTGCCAAATATGCAGGCTAAGTGCAAACACACAGCAAGGTTTTCAGAAAACTGTGAACCATAGGGCATGCTTGCTCACTGTGGAATCAGTGTCGATTGGTTCATGTGTCTCTCTTCCTCTTGTCTGGCAGGGTTTTCAGTCACTTCAAAGTCTCTTGGGATGTGAACAGGTACAGACGGCAGGTTTAGAGGTTATTTAGTGACAAAAATATACTTTTAAAAGTTGGAAAAATCATCATATTTGGAATCATCAGAGATTTCTTTTATTTTTTCAAAGCCAACAGGGTGAGGAGAGCGTCGGCGTCTTATTTCAGTTTAATCGGATCTTTAGTAGACGGCAGCAGGACGGCCGCCAGCTCCTTGTGTCTCTGTGTCTCCTGCTCAGCAGGGAGTCCTGCTCATCTGGGGGAAATCAAAGATTAGCAGTTGTGAGATGTTTGCATCTGCCTCAAACACTGCTGACTCAGTTCCTCCTCTCCATTCCGAAAGGAAATCTGTCAAACAACATATTCTGCATTAGGCAAGACAAATAACCTACCGGTTTTTCCCTCATCTGATGTACGCAGAGGTGCTGACATATGCCATATTGAATTGATGGGAAGGGGGCACACCTATTTGATAATAGGAACATGGAAGATAGCTAGATGGGCTTGATAGTGTGAATTTCAATTCAAATGAGCTCCCCCAACCTTTATATTTCAGACTCTCGCATCCTGCGTCGAAATTCCCTAGGTAAAATCTATAAATATATTTTAGAGATTTAAAAAATTAAAAGCTATAAATTGTAGCTGTGGTCTTAATATCTACAAAATGCGGAGGAGAGGAGAGACACAAATGGTTGGGCCTGAGCTCTAGCAGTCTCATTCACTCACTCTAGGTGTCTCACTCGCTATCAAGCTGACCTACATTTATTTTTGAATTCCTGTTTAAAGTTTTGACTGCAGTGAACTACTATTTAGCTTGATTGCTTTTCCCACATTCTTCCACAGGTACTATGCAGTCCCAAACTGGAATGAATGTCCCTCAAGAGAATGAATATGCTCTTGAAATAAAAGTGTTTTTGCATCATATGGATGTTTTTCTTTGCAAAGCAGTAAGGGAAACATCTTTTTGCATGGCACATGACAAGGTATACCAGCTTTGCACGAAACATAACGTAGTGCTCATTGAACAGTCGTGCAAAGAAGGTTTGCACAGTCAGAAGTTCAGTTATGGGAGTAACGGGATGTTCAAATTCAGTTTTACATGATTTGCATCAATTGAGATTTAACCCTTGTGCTGCCTTCGGGTCACATGACCCAAAGATTCATAATGAACCATCGTTGTGTTAACCCAATTTTACCCAATACAAAAATAAATAAAAATAGTTTTCTTTTAACCTTTGCAATGTGGGGGGTCTGAGACAGCCCAACGGTTAAAAGAAAATGCTTCACTATGTTTTTGTATGCGGTAAAGTTGTTGCAATACGACGGTGGGTCACAATGACTGATGGGTCAGAATGACCCGAAGATAACACAAGGGTTAATTGAGCAAATCATGCTCAATTACGTCGTGCTGGTTTTGACGATGTAGTTGATCCCAATATCTTTGAAAGTGTCTCAGCAATTGAGAAAAACTGAAAGTGTACATCCTCCGGCAAGAGTACAGCAAGTGTGTGTGTGAGTGTGTGTGTAGGGGGGGAGAGTGGAGGCTGGCACCTCCAGTGCAGGTTGCTGAGTCAGGTGGGGTGCTGCTGCCGTGTGGCTAACAGAGATCCAGGGGTGGGGCACATCTCCACACTGTAGGCTTTGGTGTGCGCGCCAGATGCCTGCCAGGGCCCCGGCCTCATTAGCAGAATTACAGAGATCAAACAGAGCGGCCGAGCAGCAGAAGAAAGCGAATCCGCTCCCCCTCTCCAAGAGCCAGGGATGAAAGGCACACAGACAGTGAAGTGGGGCCAGGCTAAGACATTGTGTAACACGTGGGGTTTGAGGGGAGAGTGCTTTGATTCCCTGTCTATTATAGATGGGGAAAAAACGTGCAGCTTTGATGAGCCGGCACTGGTCTGTTGACATTCCAGGTTGTTTACAGGTTCGATGAGATTTTGGACACACTTGATGGTGCTCTTTAATCATTACCGAGTGATTTGTGATGCCATTGGGATCCTTTGGAGACATTGAGGGATCCACTGGAAATGTCTCACTGTGTATACAGCAAGCACAACAAGTCTAAGCCTCCAGTATGTGATGGATAGTGTCTATAAAAGAACCATGCAGTTTTCAAGAGAGGGATACAATCTTTTAGTTTTGCACTGTTCATAATTCAATCTGCCGTATCAGTTCTTGGGAAAATGCATATGAATCATTAGTAGTGTAATTCCTAATGTGGGAGAAGAACTCCAGGTACGTCTCTACAAAAGGTCTGTTTGGGGTCACGTCTGCCTCGAGAAATTATTAAATGCAGAGTTTATTTTAATCATAAATAGGCAAGTGAGCTCAGCTGTCTGCATCGAAATGTAAAATAAGTGCACAAAGGTGACTTTCCCTCTACTGCCCCCATGTTCGCCGTATCTCAGCCAGGGTTTCTAACTAATTCATTCCAGATTAACTCTTGCGCTCCTCTCTGTACAATATATGTTTCATTATTCATAGTAAGCCCTTTGCTGACGGTGTGATCCAGTATTCTATAGCTCACCTTTGAATGCTAACCATCACTGACTGTCTGTGCACCATAGTCCTGACTCACTGGGGTGGGGGGGGGGGGGCAAAAGGCCCTCTTTAGCGTGGTAGCCAGTCCTCTGATCTCAATGTTCTTCATTTATCTCTCTGATGTGCCCCCCCCCCCCCCCCTTCCCATCCCTCCTGCCCAAACCATCAAGGATGCCGGCCTATTAGGAGTCATTTTGTTAAATCATTTGAGGACTGACTGATTTAAGACCAGGTTTATACAGGACAGATCGATCCGGCCTTGGACTTCCCATTCATTTCATGCTTGTCAATGTTATTTACTATTTTATAAAGGACGTGTGGGTGGTGTAAAAAACATTTTGAACAGAGTTGATGTTTCTAAGGATCTCACTGATGTTGCTAACGATCTCACTGATTAAAGGTCAGCGAGGGTAAAAGGCGTCAATAAATTTTTACCGATACGCATATGCAATGGAGTATGTCTGTGCTGGGGTTCACAGTAATTGGAGGCAATTATGCATTTATGGGAGAGTCTGCATTGTGCGTGGAGCATTACTGTGTGCTAATAGCATGTGTGCATAGTAGCAAAGCGTGTTAGCAGTAGCATTGTAGGGAAAGAAAGATTATGCTGACTTTCAGGTGCCCCAGGCGATTTTCTATACAATCCATGAGCTAATTACTTTAAAAGTCTTTCACCCCCTATCTTATTCTGCACATTACAGAGCTGGTGGAGCTCTGAGACTCTTGCAGAAAAAGCCCCCCACCTCAGCGCTGCAGAGGGGGATCTGGAGAGGGTTTTTATTAGGGGCCGAAGGGAGAAGAGATGGAGGCCTGGGTCTCCAGGGACGTGGAGAAGATCCTCCTGGTCTGCATCATCCATGTGGACTAGACAGCTGTGGGTTGCTAGCACAGACACTTTAGTAATTAAGTCCTCACTCCCTTTTAGAAACTTAATTGATGGGATAATCAAGTAGTGCTGGGGTTTCAAGCTAATGACTTCTTAGGGGGTCCTTTTGGTTGAGGGAGGTAAAACTGCTTGTATGGGAATAGCGGTGTGGTAAAACTGTAAAATATATTGATTGATTAGATTTTAAAAAGTGCCAACGTATTATGTTTTTAAAAAGTAGTTTACAAGTGCAGCATACTGGACCTTACTAAGTTATTTAATAATCGGTGGTTTGCCAACTCATACAATTATTCTTTCCTAATCTATTTGACTAGAACAATCCGTTCATTGTCTGGAATTGTAATAACTAAGAATGTGTGATAAATAGGGCACGTACCACAGGAAACATTGCTGAACCAACTGTTTGCAAACAACACCCTTAATTATCGTTAATTGTCAGCATAAAACGTACTTAAGTTGATAAAAGAATGTTGTATAGCATGTGTGCTCTTCTATCTTTGTGAACATGTTTCTTCAAGAAGTTCTTTGAAAAAGGCTTTTTTTAATTAGTCTTTGAATCTGATAATATTAACAACTTACCTTTTCATGTTTTCAGGCAAAGAAGATTCATCAAAAGAAATAACAATTAGAAGTCAATTGAAAACACGTGTTACAGAGAGAGGAATGCAGAGCTTTTCCGAATTCTTCTATTTTATTCAAAGGCTCCAAACCAGCTTGCTCTGCATGGATTTGCTGTCCCTGGAGTGGGGGACTCCATCAGAAGCCTGCCGCCACCACCCCCCATCCCCACTACCCGAAAGGTGCTAGGAACACTTTACATCTAAAGTGCCTTTAGAAATGATCTTTGTTGCATGGCTTAACATGAAGCGACACAACTTTAAAACAAAATCACTCGGAGCTCCACTGACGAAGAGGAGAGATGAGGGAAAGGAAAACGTAGTCACAGTAAATGTAATGGATTCTGTTGGCATCCTGCCTCAGGGAAAACATTTTTGCAACTTTCACGATAGGATGTGGATATTAAATATCCAGTCAGACATTTGTCACTACAACATTGAAGGATACATTCATTTATTAGATATATTAATCTACTCAATAACACCAATTCTGTTGACAATTTCTTCATACTGTAACTCGGCCTATTGCAGCATATCTGCTACATAAGCACAATAAGATGAGTGTACAGAATAAGGATAGCTACTGATTATTTCTTGCTAAATATACACAGGAGTGGATTTCAACTCAAATATTCGAAACTTAAAAATAAAAAATCTTCCAACCTATTCTGGTACAGCCACCAGGATATAGTTTGAGGAGATCTGGCAAAACAGCAGTACATGGTCATCTTCCATCATCTCATCAAATAATCTTGTAAACTTCTTTTAACTTACTATTTATTGCAAGGAGATTGTTTGGGGGAGCTGTGTGTTCAGATCCTCTCGTAGGCAAGTGAAGGAGTGTGCTTTGGGACAGGCTCCAGACAGGAGGCCCCTACCTCTTCTGCTGCATCACCTCCACTCTCCATGTCCCCATATCTGGTTGATTGAGTCATGCTACAGGGGCTTTGCAGATTCCTTCGTTGTATCAAATCATGTTTTGAGGAGTGTGTTGGGTAACTTGGTGCGCTGCAGTCTGCTCTGTTTCAACAATACGTCCAAGACTGTTCCACCATCTCACCGTACTCCCCCAGCACACTGCTGTAGCCCAGGGGTGACTCTCAACACACAGCCCACCCTCCTCACACACACACACACACACACACGTACACAGAACAAGCATAGTATCTCTTTATCTCCATAAAAAAATGGCTCCCATTACTCCCACAGGCAACAGCACATTATTTCCCAATGTTAATAAATTAAAAATCTATATTCTTTATCGAAAAACATTAATCATCTTTTCCAAGTGGTGAAATTGCTACATGGCTAGGGAAGTCTTGGCCAATGAAATTCAATCCTTTTTTTTTTTCTGAATTGCACAATTATGCTGGGATCCTCTTCTTCATCAAGCCAGGCCCTTTCGGTGGTGTGCTACAAAACTGTTCCACGCGGGGGTCCAGCTGGGTCCATGTGCCATGTGGGTAGAGCCTGCTGGGAACCGTCCCTCATCAATACTTCCTCTTGAAGCGAGCCTGACAACAGTCACATGAGCCTATCACCACCCTCGTATTTCTCACAGGCTATATTTACACAACCGTCTTTTCACCATGCCATGCTTACATCAAAGGGCTTCTAAGAGCATTTTGCTGCTAGTACAACTGTGCTTGTGTGTATGTGTGTGAGTTTGAGTGAGACAGAGAGAGACAAAGAGAGAGAGAGAGAGAGAGAGAGAGAGATAGAGAGACGAACCAGACACAGCTGCTAGTCTAGTTAGAGAGAGGATAATGCGAGAGCATAAATTCACTTATTTGTAGGGTGCATCTTTTCCCCCATTGGAATGGAAATATGTACAGAAATGTTATATTTCTGAATTGATATATATTAGGAATAATGTTTAAAGGCTTATGTGTACAAATAAATGTGCTTTATTGTACTCTTTATTCGTATTTATAAGGCAATAATGTTGAACATGTTTGATGTTTGTCATTCTCAATCTTAGTTACTCTACGTCTCACGTAAAAAACTTTAAAAAAAAAATCATTTTTGCCAGAAAGCCCAAATAATTTAGTCAGTCATTTTGTGGTTTTAAAACCATCACATACTCCATACTGTCAAAGTGCCCCAACTGTCTGTGGAGTCAATAATAATGAATTACTTTAGAATTCAATACTGCTGAAGCAACAAAGTATTCCGTTTTTAAATATCAGCAGCTATTTAAAGCTTCTGCAATCCAGCAAACTGTCCAAACTCACCATACAATCTTTTATCTACTGGCCCACAGGAAACGTCCTTTTTAGTGTCCTTCTGGGGTTTTGCTAAAGGCTCACTATTCACACTTTCAATCACTCATCAGTCTATCGTCTTTAGCATTCACAAGCAAAATTGAGTCATTTTTGTTATGAGAAAAAGAGATGGCCATGTGTGTCTGCCTGTGTGTGTGTCTGCCTGTGTGTGTGTGTGTGTGTGTTTGTGTGTGTGTCTGCCTGTGTATGTGTGTGTTTGTGTGTGTGTGTGTGTGGTGGGGGAGATTTAGCTTCGGTCAATGACTTTTTTTCATTCTAATCACTGTGGAGAATGGAGTGTATACAGCCACATCATTGACCAAACTCCACACACACACACACTCCACACACATACACATTCATGTTAATCAGCATTGGATGAACTGAATGACTGAAGTGCATCCCAAATGCCTGCCCACTGGTTACCCAATAGGCACCTATAGGTACAAACACACACAATCTTGCACACACACACCCATGCACACACACGCACACAAGGACACAGAAAAGCTCCAGTGTATGCAAGCAGTCTTCCTGTATTTTGTGTGTGCCTGTATACAGAAAGCATATTAGCATTCTGCAACATTTACGCGTCTGGGCGGCCCTGTGGCAGAGTAAACACCAGCTGTGCGTGGAGGAGGCGCCCAGGTGAGGGGAGAGGGTCAGTCCAGGTTGTCGCCTCTTTTCTCCCTCAAGCCTCAGACACAGGGAAGGCAGCATAATCAAGGCTACAGCGGCCAGGGATTCAGGACTCGGGGCGGAGGACACCAGCAAATAAGGACAGCATGGTCTGATGCCTCACTCTGCTGCCCCAACCCCCCCCCCCCCTTCCTCCTCCTCCTCCTCCTCCTCCTCCTCCTCCTCCGGCCCCCCTGCCCGCTGTGACCGACGGATGCTGGTGATAAACAGAAAACGCACGGCTTGGGGGAAATGAGACGTTAAAGGAACAGGCCAAACAAATGTGTCAAAACAAATGTTTGTGTCCTTGTCTGTCCAGAGACCACGCTCCACAACACACGTTTTTCTGCACCCTGGTACATTCAGATAGTCTGGTTTTACCCCACCACTTTGTGTTTTAAAGCCAGATCCTGATGCGGCTTTGCTCTCTGTGCTTACAAACACCAATACTTCCCATGTCCCAAATGAGGCCAGGCGATTAATAATTCAGTGACTCTTGCTGGCTTAGAGCAACTAGTTAGAGCAATGACACTTCATACTTGCAACAAAGTGAACAGGCAACAAACGGAAAGCTTGTCACGGGGAAACGAGCTTTGACTGGTTTGGTGGTCTAAATTCAGCCCCAGTCCACAGCCCCAGTCAACACTTCCATATAGACTGTGATTCCGTTTCAAGCTTTCAAAACACGTTCCCACATTCAATACTATCACCCTATCTAACGATCCTGTTTGCTTTCATCTGATTCTCACTTACAGCAAGCAGCCGATCCTGCTGGGCCTCAGAGCGCATACACAGGAACATTCTCTGGACGAGAGGTGTGGATGATCGATGTTGTGGATTCATTGATCCTGTGCTGAGATTATAGAGTATACTGTATGCATTAATAATTCCATGTTCATCCCAGGTCTGTTAATTCAATTATGTAGCACACTAAGGTTAACTTGTGTAGGAGATGGCACATGGACAGATGCAGTCATATTTCCTGGTAAGCCACTGTGAAAAATATAATATGTGTGTCAGATAGTAAACAACATTTTTTGTGTTTAAGCTTATTAAACCTATATTGACATGAAACACATGGTTTAACATCTTATAGCTGGCATCTTCTAAATTGACCACTAATGTGTTAAGCTGCTGTCAAAATCCAATAACATGAGAACATACGGTTCCGATAAAATAAACATGTGTATTATGTCCTACATTAAAAAAAGAAGAAAGCAAAAGGATATTCTAAAAGAAAGGCTGGTATAATGTGCTAGCCATGAAACTGCTCGAATGTTTCGTAGAACACCTGCTAATATGGTTAGGCACGTCCAAATCCCTTCCCCATAAGCACTAGAACTGTAAAAAAAAAGAAAAAAGCCTACTCACATTACAATCACCAGCATTTATAGTAGCTCCTTTGTGATTTGATTTTTTTGTGTTTAGTGCCATACTAAGCCCCAGGTAAAGCACAGAAATATCTCCCGTCACACGTTTAATCCTTTGATCCCGGAGACTGAGCTGGCAGAGATATCAGTAGGATGGGCCGATATAGGGCAGCAGCAGGTAAGGGAGAGCCATCTCCATCGTCCATCTCTCCAGCCCTTCATCCCTCTCTCCCAGGATGGAGCTGAGGATACTTGATGCAGATCCAAGGAGCAGGGGTACACAGAGAAGACAGCTGGGGATCAGAGTGTGAACCGGGGAGACAGATTCTGCCTTGTTTTCTTTCTTTCAAATTTGGACTCAATGTGAAACAAAAGCCACTTGGCTAAGCTAATTTCTGAGGAAATGACTCAAAACCCAATCTGAACAAATGGCTCCCCTTTAACTACAGCTCACACAGAGATCAATAGACAAGCTTAAATGTTGTTTCACTGGGAAAGTATCCGGATATGCAAACATTTCACAAATGGAGTATGTTGACGAAGGAGCGAGAGAGACAGACATGGATGAAGAGAGAAAGATAGAGAGAGGTTGACATATGCATCGTGACGTGCAACAAAATATTCATATCAGCGGGTAAAAAAAAAAAACATCTTCACTGAACGCATGTTCTCCAAAGACCTTAACGGATGTCTTAAACGCTGAACAAACAACAACTAACTCTACACACCTCAAGCCTCTCGCCGGTCAGGTACAAAGCATGAGTACAGAAAGCGTTCAATTCAGTACCATTTAGTGCATACTACAGTGTAGTCCAAAACATGCAAGGGGCGTGTCACACATGGCGAACCTCACCTGCCCCACACTGAGAGGAATCAGTCTGCTCCTCCTTCTCATCCCATCCGTCTTCGAAGCATCTTCTATTACCTTTCCCTTACTTTGGATTGATGTGTCTGGGATGGAGGAAGGCCTGGATGGATGTGGGTAGAAGTGGGCTGTTGACTACGTGGCAAGGTTCACTGGAGTCAAGTTAATCCTGCTGCCTCAGGGCCACGCAGGGTCACCATTAATAATAAAAGCAGGGGATAAATCACCCGTGATGTTGGAGGGTCCAAGAGTTCCTACACCAATCCCTTCAACGTCAGACCCATTACCAGCCAGATTACTGTCTGGCCTGGGCTGAATATGCAGTTGGACCTGCTGCATCACAATGGCTTCCCTGTGGATGGCAGGGATGAACCAACTGTGAAAAGCATAATGCAGCCGTATTCATAACAAGACATGAAGCTTAATTTCAGATAGAAGTAGCCACTAGCAACCGTTGCACTGTAGGTATATAAGGTACCAGTAAGGTGTGTATCTGTCCGTATCTCTAAGGAGTGAACTGAAAAAGACGGGTTCACACATTAGGGGTACCCGCTGCAGAATATCACGTGTTTGCAAAAAACATTTGTGAAAATGTTTTGATAACAAAAAAGCAGAATGGCACTCAACATATTAGATCCTGTAGGATCCTACAATGGAGAACTTTCCATCAGGACCCTGCGTTTAGGGCTTTCATCCTTTGTCCAGTGTAGTCTTCTCCTCTCGCTAATGTTCGTTCTTCCCAGAAAAAATCTTAGACACCGGCACCCCACTAACCTATGGATTTCAGACCAAATGGTGCGACTACCTGGGGTGATAAATCATGTCTCCATGGCTTCGGCCTCCACAGGGGTGATGGGTAGAGCTGGGGCTGGAGAGCTGGGGCTGGAGAGCTGGGGCTGGAGAGCTGGGGCTGGAGAACTGGGGCTGGAGAACTGGGGGAGGGGGCCTGATGAATGCAACCCCCATTAAGATACTGTTCAGGTTGGCTTCACTCCAGTCCAGTCTCCCCCCCCCCTTCCACCACTTCCACCCTCAAACCCCTGAGAGGCAATTCCCCCGGGCCAAGATTACAACTCGACAACACACTCCCTACGCTCTCTAACAGCAAGACAGGGACTGTGTGTGTGTGTGTGTGTGTGTGTGGGGGGGGGGGGGGGGGGGTTGGTGGGGTTATGGTGGTGGTGGGGAGGGGGACACCTACCCATCATTCTCTCTGATTCTACGAACATCCCCTTTACAATTTATTTTTTTCTCGTCTGTATCCAGAGTGCTTCACTTGTGTGTGTGTGCGCTTCAGGTCAAATAAAAACGAAATTGTGTGACAAGCGTTTATTCAAAGGCATCACGAGTGATTTGTCACAGAGCCAATGGAATCTATGATGAGGAACCATAAGCGCATGCATATTGTCTGGAGCATCAGCATGTGCCACGTCACATTTCAATCGTAGGGAACAAACGGCCAGAGAACAGATGAAACCGGTGAATAACTAATGGAAAGAAGGCCAGTTGTTGTTGTGTAATAGTCTCTGCTATATGTACATGTGGACATTTCTTTTTAATCTTTTAAATTTAAATTTTTTAGCCATGGCCCAAAAATCTTTTTCCTGCGAGTGAACATGGTGTTAAATATTCCTGTGGAAAACGCCATTGGAGTCCAATATGGCAGAGAGGGGTGAACAAAAGGTTGACAGGTTTGAAGAATACAAACATTTAGGAGATTATGGTTTAGATTGGAACAATGCTTTGCGGGCAGATTTATTCAAAGCGTAGAGGAAGAAAGGGGCAATTAGATTCCTGTCCCTCTTCTCATCCATATAGGATTTTGACGCACAGTATATGCAGGCTCCCTTGGGTGCCAGGTGGCATTCCGTTTTCAACTGTTGGAAGGGTGAATTGATCCCAGAAGTGACACCCACTATAAGAGCTGTCAATAGGAGGTCAGCTACTCTCTGCCGGTAGCATACAGAGTGTTTGTTAATCCCCAGGTGCAGCCATGCAGGGGAGATCAATTTAATATGAGCAGTCTGTAAACATCTCACTGAGCCATCTAAGAGCTATCCATGACCTTACAGTGGTACTCAAGAGCAGGGCGAAAGGCAGAAAGTCATACTGCAGTTTGAGATCAACTCTTTGCAGATCAGTGGTATGGCACTCTGTAACAACCTACCCATTATTAAAGAGACACACAAACAATCACACACACGTACACACGCGCACAAACTTCTAAGAGTAGATTAATTTGTAGTTCTTAATATAAGACTTTGATCTCTACCTTATTTGATGTGCACTGCTGAGAGAATGAACTCCACCTTTCTCTGTTCGATCCGATTGCTTTTAGGATCATAGAACCCAGCAAAGCTCTCTGATACAGGGCAATTAAAGGTTTTCTAAGGCTATCATCAAGATCTAAGGCATAATGATCTTAATTACCATCTGCCTATCAGGACTAAGATCCTGGTTATTAGTGCTAGTAAAATGGAAACAAATCCAAACAAACTGTATTGTTGTATAAATACAATATCTATATAAAGTACAACAGAACAACATAGAGTTAGAGTGGAGCAACAGGTGTGATAGCTGTGTACTGGAACAACCCTTGTTTCTGCATCAGTACACTTAGGGTTGTGGAGGTAATTGGAATTTCTGTTTTTATGTTTGCATATAAAACACTACTTTATTTGATTAATTTCCATTATTTTTTTCACAGTAGGCATGCTCTATAATAATATCTTGCAGAAGAAGACAAATTGTACAGGATGCAACAGCATTGCATTGGTTAGAATCAGGACGTTCCTTCTGTTGATAAATGATGTTTCACACGAGGATGTAAACAAACAGGGATGTTTTGTTTTAGGGGGATCTTAAATGGAAGAACTATGGACACGACTACGTATATCATTGTTTCTCATCTATTCAATTATAAAACTGTATTATCTTTATAAAACGGAATTTCCTGCAAATGCACCCATCTAAACATTACATACTACTACTACATTAGCTGTTCAAACCTTGACATAAAACTCCTCATCTGTTATTGATCCAGACACATCCCTTAATAACCCTTTTTTACCATGGTAACCTTTCCCCAAAGAACAAGTTGCAAAGAAAATGAGGAGCTTAGGAAATGGAGCTCCAGTCCATTCTGCAGGTCCACCGCCGCCAGAAGTCAGCCTGTCGCCGCGACAACAAAGTGAACAAATAAACGGATCTCATGAATAAATGCAGATCGTTTTAAATATGCGCATAAAATCAGTGAGGCCATGACGAGTAGTGTGCAGAACGATGGAGCTGTGTCCTTGTGCTGTGTTGGGCAGGCTCCCCTCGCCCCCTGCTGGCCCTTGAAGAGAGACCCCCTCACCCCCCCACCTTTAACCCAAATTCAGTTCAGCTGCTGCAGTTCCACTCGCCTCACTTTGTTTGTGTTGTGCCACTGAAGGCAGCTCTGCGTTCTGACAGTGTGCCTCCGCCGTTGAAGGGTAAAGTACATCTTGTCTCTCAGACTGACAAGCTTGTTTATGCAGAAGCCTTTGCAGGGCTCACACCTGCACATGCCACCCACACACACACACACACACATACATCATATGCATGCACACATACCATACACATAAGCACACACACACACACACATTGTTTTCCTCTTGGGAAGCAGCTTGGTCACTGATTTGAATGGAGATCAAAAAAGTTTGCCCTGGCTAAAGTGGACCTTGATGAGCGAACAAAACAAGAGATAATTGAATTCAGGGAAGCGTGGTCTGGCTCGTGCCCGAGCACACACACAGTTCCCCTCACTTAGGTTGATCACTGGGATGTGTTAGTACAGCAGCCCACCTTCCACTAAAGTACACACCCTCAATATCACATCCATTCGAGAGGAACTGCAGCATTACAGTAAGTGGATCAGATATGGGCAGCATGGCTTTAGAACACTGTGCTCTAATGCACTTAGAATGGCGAGCCAGATCAATAGGAGAGGTAGGTTTGACGACCATGAAGGACACAGAGGTGTTCTCCTTCATCACCATTCAACAGGGGGTGTCACGCCGGTGAGAATGGGAACTAACAGAATTATTTAAGCTGTCAGTCAATCACTCCAGTCAGCCAGCCAGCCAAACCACCAGCCGGTCAACTTACCCAGCCAACCAGTCAACCCATCCAACCAATCAGCCGGCTAACCAAGCCAATTAACCAACCACCCAATTAAGCAGCCAGACAGCCGGTCAGCCCATCAGCCAGCTCATCCTTACAAAAGGAAGTTGCATTAGCTGAGATTGAACACCATCAGCGACACACTGAATTCCCTTTCCAACATTTACTCCATCAGAGACCTTTTAGTACCACTGATAAGATGATCAGGGGATACTTGAGGTAAACTAATTATAATCAATAATGTCCCTGCCTTTACACAGCTCAATTAAACCAATTACTAAGGCCCTGTATTTTATAACTAGGCTTCTATTACAAAGCATAAAACTGTGTGGAATACATACAGTCCTTTCCTATGTGCGTGATGATACATGACTTTCATGAAATGACTATCATAATATTTAGACAACCAGAGGGACATTCTTTGCTCTTTTGGCTGACCTAATAGAATCACTTAGGTACTGTTTGGCCTGTAGCGTGGTTTGATACAGTGCAAACGATTTGAATTTGACCAGGCCTTGCCGCAGGACAGCTCTAGCAGACCACGACTGATTGGTGAAGTGCTCTTTAATTGGTTTAAACTTTGCTCTGACTGCCCAGGGATCCACACGCTTAATTTCAGCAAAAGGTCAATATCAATAAATCTAGTGTTTAGAGAGGGAGAGGAAGTGGGAGAGGAGGACAGCCTGGCTCTCCCCAGTAGCACTGCCCTGTCCTCCCTTTGCCAGACCACTGCAACGGGCAGAGTCGACCCCGCCACTACCACACACCAAGAGGACTCTGGGAGAAGATTAGAATTTCAAGCTCTGGCCGTCCACCTTCTTGTCAGCTGTTTATTGCCCGCGACCCCTGCAAGATGAGGTCAGATTTTCATATTATCTCAAAGCAACTCCTTTGGCACAATTGGTAGCAATATATTCAACAGGGGCATAATGAAATGTCCGGAGAGGGAGGATGGCAGGGATTGGTGGTCGGTTTAAAAGAGGAAAGCAAAAGAGACGACGCCAGATTGTTTTCCTTACCATGGAGAAGATGGAGACGATGAAAAGAGACATGGTGCAATATGATATGTCATCTATCTCGCAGGGCCTTTGTCATTGCCCCAGCGTTTGCCTCTTATGTTTGAGGCGACATCACAACCATAAAGCACACTTGCAGCAGCGACAGGACTGTAGAAGAGGTAGAGGGGAACAGGAAGAGGCAGAAGAAAGAGGCCAGAGGCAGGAAGAGAGGGAGAGGCATAGAGGGAGAGGGCGGGGGAGAGAAAAACCGAGAGGCAGAAGCATTCAGAGGCTGAGAGATGGGAAGAAGCAAGTGGCAGAGGAGGCAAGAGGCAGGGGGGCGGCAGAGAGGAGGCAAGAGGCAGGGGGGCGGCAGAGAGGAGGCAAGAGGCAGGGGGGCGGCAGAGAGGAGGCAAGAGGCAGGGGGGCGGCAGAGAGGAGGGCAGAGGCAGGGGGGCGGCAGAGAGGAGGCAAGAGGCAGGGGGGCGGCAGAGAGGAGGGCAGAGGCAGGGGGGCGGCAGAGAGGAGGCAAGAGGCAGGGGGGCGGCAGAGAGGAGGGCAGAGGCACAGGGAGGGCAGAGAGCCAGCAGCACTTGGGATCCTCAGGGGGGCTCCATGCTCCAAAGTCCCCCTGAGGATTTAAATCACCAAAATGGAGAGATGAACAGCCTGGCTGATTACATGTCTAATGCTTTCTGCAGCTCATCACTCTCTAATACCCAAGAGGTCCACACACATACACACAATCATGCACACAGTCATACACACACTTCTTCTTCCACTTTGGTTGCCACACACACACACACACACACACACACACACACACACACACACACACACACACACACACACACACACACACACATGTGCACACACTAACACAAAATCAGACCAATCCTAAAATCCAACACAAAGCTCAGGCCAATACTATCAATCAAGAGATCATGTCAACTGTCATTCAGAGTGATGTTCAAGGTTCTCACCTGTCATCAGAGACAGAGATTGTCCGGCTACGATTATGAACAATTACATCAATGGATTCTGTATGTGCTTTTTTCCCCCAATCTATCAGCTGAATGGTCCACACACTGGTGAACATGGGTGCTGGAAAGCACTGTGCACTGCTGCTGAATGGAGTAGTAATTGGGTAATTATTCTGTCTGGTCATCATGCATCACTGCCCATATGACCCTACAAAAAGCCATCAGCCGCCAGGGGAAATGTGCTCCTCCTGCAATCAGGGCTGCGTCGAGTTGCACAACATTCTTCCTCCACAGCAGCACTAACTCTATCCACGTTTAGGGAGAGAGGCTGCTATTGTCAGTGGATAGATGACACTAGAGTCACATGGTGTCTGCTTCACACCCTGTAAGAGCCCTTGTTGTAAAATAACAACGTCACCTTTAACTCTTTAATTGCTCATTTCTTGAAAGACCAAATGTATCCAATAGCATTGCAAGGCAAGACAATAGGACCCATTGGTTATGTAAATGTGGTCGTTCAAAGTAAAATTGTATTAGCAAATGTGTTTTTTGGAGAGCTAAAGGTGAAGTTGAAATTTTAAATCGGGTATGGGTGTCAGCGTGTGAAGGTTTGTTATGAGGTGACACCGAATAGTTTAGATGTAGCCTTGGAATGCGTGTGTGAAACCTGTGGAACATTGGAAGGTTGCCTGATGGTGCAGTCTTAGGGGTTCCCAATTTAGGTTCATGGATTTTATGGAAGAAAAACGTACAAACGGACCCACATATGCATCCATAAACACACACAAAGAAACAGACACACTTTACACACACAAACAAAACCCATTGTATGTTTGATGCTATAGGTCTAGTTTAACATCCCTACCCACACACAATTCTCAACGGGGGATCATTTACCATTACAGCTTAAAATCAATCAGGCATGTTACCAGGTTGCCCGGGGGGTGTACGAACATGGCTGCAGAAGCAAGAATACCCAACAAGAATATCATGGTGGAACAAATTGAAAAGGGTTTGTACTCCATCAAGACAACCCCTCGCAGCATTGCTAATACCATTATTGAGGTAAGAGCCGCTCTGCCAATAACCATGATTAACATGCGGCGCTCGGAAGCGTAACTCTGCCTCCACATCCATCCCTCCTACAGAGAAGCCCTCGACAACAGTCACGCCGTCACGCTCCAGAGCAGCGGGCCGAGCGTCCGCTTGTCCCTCCCCCCTCACACTGGAGCTCCCTGGACCCCGGAGGCCACGCCAGGCCAGGACATTTTAGGGACGACCCGAGAGATGTGATGCAACGTTCCAAATTCGAAACGAAATGCGAATTGCATGACGTTTTCATCATCCCCCATTAGCCACAGTGTGGTGATGACCGAAAAAATACACAAAAATAAAAGCTGTTCGGTTCAGCTTTCACAGAACAGGAGCGCATCTCAATTGTCAACCTGTACAGCGAGCGAATGCACACATCGACCAATCAACCCCTGCCTGTCAGCTCCAGGGACGGGCTCGCGGTATGTTTTCCACGGCTGACTGGAGCTGCTACTGAGAAGCATCTGTGGGGGGTCCATCCCCGTTGATGACGGCCAGAGTAATGACCTCATCACACGGAGTGATTTCATCTCCCTCCCGGAGGCCCGCCTCGACAAAGCTCTCAACGAAGGCCATGAAGCAAGGGTGACCGGGGTGCAAGCCGTGGTGGAAAACCCCTTCCTCACGCATCATCAGGAGCGGATGCGGGGGTTAGGCGCGGCAGGTGAGGCGATACGTGTTCCCGCTTTCAAGGTCGAGAGGGTTGGCGTCACCTCGCCAACCCTCTCGGGGGGAGTGTGGGGGGGAGGGTGGGGGAGGTGATAGGGTGTGTGTGTGTGTGTGTGTGGGGGGGGTGGATGTTGACAGCTCATCCTCCATCTACTCATCCTGATCCTTCCTAGAATCCCGGGGTAAGGATCTGCCATGACAGGCCCAATCAGCTTGGACGTAGCCAGCTAGCAGGCTAATAGTCTTTCATGTCCGATTTGGTTAGGTGATGCCGCTGCATCTCCTAGGATACAGGGCTGTCATAGGCAGCTACTACCACTTGGGAGGGAAGAGGCTGGCTGATCTGGGATGCCAGGGAGCTCCCACAAAGTCTAAAACACCGTCTTCAGAGGGGTTACATTATTCAGACTCCCTGCCTGCCTCTTTGCAACACCTCATCGGGCCACAAAACAGCCGTGTGTAGAAAAGGAAAATTGAAAATGATTTTTTTCCTTTTTTTTCTTCCTTGAAACAAAATAGCCAAAGCTCGAGTTCACCGTCAGACTCCCATCTCTGGGTCTAAATAGCGGGGCTGCATTTCAGCTGTGTCTGAGACAAGTCAGTAGGGGTGATATGGCTCTGAAAATGCTTTGATAAAAATGGGAGCCTCGACCAGTGAGGCGTGTGATGCAAATTAAATTCCTCTAACAGAGAATCTGATTGAAGTCAGAGAGGAACTGGCCAAGCTGAACACAGACCCCACAAGCTCATCATCACTGCCTCTGGCTCCTTGGCTAGCTACAAGATCTCACCCGCCAGCCAGCCACGCGCAGATGTGGCAGCCTCGTCTGAATGCCTCACTCAGAGGGCCGCACCGCCCTCGCCCTCCCAGCCCGCTGTAATCGCAACAATAGGCTCCAAGGAGCCTATTGTTTCTCGTCCCCCCTCACTTTCCACAGGGCTTAAGAGTAAACACGCCCGAGCGTCCGTAGAGTATGTCTGCCTTTGTGATTAGAGGACGCGGGTGGAGGGGAGTGCCCACGCTGACAGGCTGGGTCGAGGCACTGCTTTAATGGGATCACATGACAGAGACGGGGCATGTGCACTGCTATGCACTCAACACAGGGAGGAGGATGACAAGCTGGGCTGTGGAGGTAGAGAAGCACTGTGCACAGCACAGCACTGGAGAGCAGAACAGGACAGGGGGAGGGCAGAGACGGGCCAAACAGCTGAACAGGACAAACGGGAGCAATGCAGAACGGAACAGAGCCTTGTGCTCCGTGTGACAGATAATGCCAATTCCCAGGCCCAGAGGTACATTAGCCATGCTTATTTAAACAGCCTGACTGAATATTGCTCTTTAAATGGAATAAAACAGTCCCATCAGAAGCGGCACACTCCAATCCCTCCAGTTATGGCTTCCCACTGCTCAAAACCTCCCTTCTCTGCTGCGCTAGGCTGGCCGACTTGATTAACACTAAGTGAGGCTGACTCTGTGCAAGGCGGGTGGAAGATAATATGATAGTGTTGGAGGTTGGGTTGCAGGCTTGTGGGGAGAAGACAAAATATGGGGGATCTACATAACCTGTCATTTCCCCTCTTTTAACCAAAATTGGCCTTTCGAAAAGGAGCACTCCGTCTGCCGTGTTTGATATTCCCCTCACGTCCTGATCCACTCTGCGCTGCAACACAGCCACAGAGAAAGAAGCTAGTTAGAATGTCCCCAAAGTGCACTGGCCATACCCATGCCTGTATGATTAAATATCACTGATGAAATGGATGACTGCATCGAGGTAAGTGAACCACAATGTTCAAACTCGGAATCTAGTAAATATATATCATGTCTTTTCTGTTTTATCAATGAAAAGACAAATAAGAAAATAATCTTGGTTTTCCAACTGAAAATCTGAATGTGAAAGAATCCACAGTGATTCAAATCTGGAGCAAAGTCCAATTTAGCATAAAGTCATGTAGTGTCAATGGCTGTCAATAAGTCAGCTGGTCTGAACTAGGCTTGACTGGGCTGAGGTGAAGCGGGCGGGTCCAAACAAAAGACTTGTTTGATTGGCTCTGTCAATTGGCTTCACCAATTCATTGCCGCCAGCTTCTTCATATCTCTCAAGCCAAATCAATTTGATTAGATGGGCGACATATATCTTAACCCTGTAAGACCCCTTGTTGTAATATTACAACGTCACCTTGAGTTGTCCAAAAAACAAATTTTCCCAATTTTTTTTTTGGAAAGACCACATTTTCATAGCCATTGGGTCTTATTGTATTGCCTTGCAATGCCATTGGATACTAAAAGTATATATAAATCTGGCTATAAGGCCATGAACTCATTCCACCAGCCAACTTTCCTGGAACCAAATCTCCTTGTTTCATTGGATTGGATATATAAACATTAAAGTAAGTAAATATTACAAGGTTAAGGCACTCTGGATCATAGGGTCAAAGGGCATTCGGGACCCATATAGCTGCCTTTGAAATACTCCCTGATTGACATGTGGCCCTCTGGAAATTAAAGAAATATTTGATATATAGCTGGAGTTTTTTTTAGATACAAATCTGAACATGGCAACACATTGACCTGACGTGTACTGAAATATGAAAGCACACAGCAGAGTGACACAGATTTATATAATATGTTATAATTCTATGGTGAGCGACATGCACTGTATTCTTGTTTGTGTGCACGTGTGTATGAAATGTGTGTGTGTGCCTGCCAGCGAATGTGTGTGTGTGTGTGTGTGTGTGTGTGGGCCGGAGGAGACTAGCACCTCGTTACCACTGTTATGTTATATTTATTCCATGTGTCATGTCCCTACAGGCTGTGTGTGTGTGTCCAAACAATGACAGCTATCAGTGATGTGACTACAGTGCCACACACATTGGTGTGAGAGAAAGGGAGAGAGAGAGAAAGGGAGAGAGAGAGACTGCTGGATTACATTGGGAGCTCAAACTGCAACACATTCCTGATTGGAGTTTTAACCAAACACACCAATCACCTATTCAAACCACTACTGCTGACCAACACAGGAAGAAGGCGAAACACTTAGTGATTATTCTGCAAGGGTTTTATCACAGCCAGGGAGAGAGAAATGGATAGAGAGAGGACAAGAGAGAGTAAAAGAGATAAGAGAGGGGAGAGAGAAACCGAGAGAAAGTGAGAATGAGAAAGAGTGAGAGAGAAAAAGAGATTAAAAAAGAGATAAATATAGAGAGTACATCCTCATTTTCCTTCCCAATTTTCAGGAGCCGGATGGATACAGCCCTTGAGTGACACGCAAGTGGATGTGTCAGTGAAAAACGAGTTTCACATATTCAAATTGCGAGCACAAGTCAAACTCCAATAGTGTACTGCTCTGATCATGCACTTTTCTCATCTCTTCTGACAGATCGTAGATAAGTTCCACCTAGCCTTCAAACACAGTTGACTTGAAACAAAACATTAGTGCTTTGTCTGGCCTTTCTTTCCTCCAACGGTATATATCGATTGATTGTCGCAATAATGATCACGCAAAAGGCTCTCTGAAGACCGTAACGCAATGAGAATGTAGAGTTTGCCTCACACTCAACTTCACACGGCTAGATCTCGCCGCTCTGTCAAAAGCATCTAGGGGGTTTGGCCTTGTGGAGCTCCTGTCTCCAGACGGGGATCCTGATAGCTTCTCCTGGAAGCACATTTCTGAAGGCCTTTGAGGAGGCAGCCTGAGTGGAGGACTGCCTGGAGCCTGGGAACACAGCTCCCAGAGGGACGCCGCCTCCTGTGTTCCCTGGCCAAGCGTCAGTCTGGGAGACAACGGTCCAGCATGGGAGTGGAGCTACATGGTCCAGAGCCTGCCCCCTGGGGGGCCGCAACCCACCACAGGAACTCCGGAAGCTCCTACAAGAACAGAACACTAAAACTGTGAACTTTTACAAGGGGAATCGATTGTGTCTGTGAAAACATTGTGTTTGTAAATGTATAGCATTGATGGGTATGACTCTTCAGCAAATCATTCTCTGTCGGGTTCATTCTGTAGTGCTTGACTCGTCTGAGTGCTTCAGTAAAGCTTCCCAATTTACGCTAAGGGAGTGCAAAGATCTTTTCTATTAAATGCGTAACAATCGACAAAACCAATTCCCAACGCCAATTCCCCTGGCTTTTACAATTCTTCTGGCTTTTAAAAATCCACTTATTGTACACGAATATATGAAAAAAAAGAACAAACTACATAAAGCAGCCACCAAATGTATCTTTCCATTCACCTCAGAAACTTAATATTTCTGAAAGTGGATATTTATTATTCATTTGTGGGGCTTTTGTATTAATTCAAACCACAACCCACTCTTCTCTGTCACATTCAGTTTGGCGTTGTTTGCTGCAAACAGTGCAAACACTTTTTTTTTTTTTCCTTCCCAGGATCACTTAAACATGATATATACTGCATTTAATAATGCATGTCTAGCAGTTTAGAAACACAACATAACACAATGTAAAAGAGCCTGTTTTCACCAATAAATCTTTTATATAACCAACCTTGCCTTGGAAGGACCCAGAGTGCCGGCTCATTATGAACAAGATGTTGTTTCATTTTGGCACCTGCGGTGAGCAACACTCACCTTGTTGTTCATGGCCTACAGCCATAGTGGATCTATCTTTGATCAATAATAGGGCATCAAGGTGAGACTGAAGCAGGCTTCCTTTTTTATAGTACATAGCAGTCACAGGATGCTCTCGCTAATCTCATGGAAAACAGTGTCTGGGAGGAGCTGAGGACAGCTAGTGTTGACATCATAGCGCCAGGAAGCAAATATGCACCATAGCCGTGGATAAACGTACACAGCGGGGGCCTCTGCGACCCCAGGGCGTGTTCAAAGTTCTGGTCTAGTCCCCTCTGCCTTGTGTGACTGTACCAATCGGTGTGTCCTCAGCACATGTTTCTGTTCGGAGTGTGTGTGTGTGTGTGGGATGTGCGAGCGTGCCTGTGTGTGAGCGTGTGTGTGTGTGTGTGTGTGTGTGTTGGCAGCACGCGAGTTCTCAGTGGCGTGCCTTGTGACTCAATTCCGGGGCTATGGCAGAGCACTGGGCTGTCCTGGGCTGTCACTTCCCATCAGTCCTGAGTCAGGGAGACGGCTGAGGGGAGGGCAGTATGTGAGCAGCGTGGGGGACGAAAGGGGCTCTGACAGACACTGACAGACACCCTGCCTGGCCCCCCTGTTAGAGAGCCCTGTTGACTTGACGGGGAGCCCAGTCTGCTGGTGCTGCAGAGAGGGTGGCAGAGCGTCTGCCTTTCCACCCTATTGATATTCCTCCCTGCTGTGGCCTTGCTACATTTACAAGTCATCATAGGCAGCCTTCAGCCACCATGTATAATGGAACGCGGTTCCTCTCGTCTCTTTTCCTGCCTCTCTATCAATCTCTCGCAAAGCTGAATAAATTCAAGATGCTCACACACATACACGCACACAAGAACGCAATCATGCACACACACACACAAGCACACAGAGACTTGCACACCCAGAGGTTCACACATACATATGCACACACAGTTGTAAAAAGATTCCTGAGAGATTTCCACAAAAAATACTGGTCAAGCAGGGACAAAGCTACATTATTCTGAGTTTGAACTGAAAACACTTTTAAACACTGCAGGCGAAAGGCCTCTGATAAATGCAGAGCACATACAAATTTGGAGGGTTACATAACAAACAGCGCCACTCTGGGATTATTAGACGTAAGGAAAAATGATTTTACTCTGGGTGTCAGCAAGATTCCTCATAACCTAATCTCTCACTGCAGAGAACCATCAGCATCACAACAGAATGAGGCTTACCACACTAAGGATTGCCCCCCAAGGATGACACTGGCACAAGGCTACCAGGGAGTTTAGAAACCCAACGACAATCTACCAGTGAAAACTTGAGAATCCTTCTCATACACGACAAGATCCAGCCCTACATGGGCTCTCTTGGCACCTTTCCGCAAAAGCAGGGCTGTTCTGTGTGGGAGAATACCAATGTGCAGTGGTGAAAGAGATCCAAGACATGAAAAAAGGGGGTTATTGAAAATCAGAGCGCGGAATAGACATTCATATTCTCTCCCGGTCTTTGCTGTAATCCATAATGCGGAGAGCCAGGGATGTGAAAAGTTCACCAAAAACCCTGAGCCTGCTTTACTTACATAACCGTCAAATGAAACGACAAAACAAATCCACCCTTAGCAACAACAAGGACGCCTTCTGAAGGAGAAGGGGATACATTGAAACTACAGCGGGTTGTTGTTTTGTTGCATGTGTTGATGTGCACACGTGTGTGTGCGTGTGTGTGTGTGTGTGCGTGCGTGTGTGAGAAAACAGTACATTTAGGCACTGCGTTGCATGCTCAGTAGGATCAGGTGTATCCTCTTCAGCTCCATGCTCAGCCACAACAACAGCGCTAACGTCATCCTCTGAGAGGCTGTGTGAGAGGCTGTGTGAGAGGCTGTGTGAGAGGCTGTGTGAGAGGCTGTGTGAGAGGCTGTGTGAGAGGCTGTGTGAGAGGCTGTGTGAGAGGCTGTCTGAGAGGCTGTGTGAGAGGCTGTGTGAGAGGCTGTGTGAGAGGCTGTGTGAGAGGCTGTCTGAGAGGCTGTGTGAGAGGCTGTGTGAGAGGCTGTGTGAGAGGCTGTGTGAGAGGCTGTGTGAGAGGCTGTGTGTGAGGCTGTGTGAGAGGCTGTGTGAGAGGCTGTGTGAGAGGCTGTGTGAGAGGCTGTCTGAGAGGCTGTCTGAGAGGCTGTGTGAGAGGCTGAAAGGAACAGGAAAGGAGGAAGTGGATGTGGAGGGGTGGGTGGAGAGCTCTCTCTTATCGGGCCACACAGACCATATCCTTGCATCCCTCCATCCCAATATCGCTCCATCCCTCCATGCCTTCAACCCTCAACCATTCCACCCCTCTTCTCTCCATCCCTCCATGCCTTCTCCCTCCTACCCTCATACCCCCCCCCCCCCCATCCCTTCGTCCTTTCCTCTCCCAATGTCTCCAATCCCCTATCCTATGTTCCTTCTGACCATTAGATACGGAGCCAGTGCCATCCCTAGTGCTTGCTAAGTGCCATTCAGCCGGCCTGCCAGACTCGCCCAGGCTCCTGTCCTAGTCTCCACATCACAGGCACAATTATTTACGGTTCCATTACCACCGTGGAGGCATTAACGTCTGATTTCGGGCATTTAGATATTTTACAGCCTTGATCGCTAAGCTCTGGTGCAGCAGGAGAACGGAACCCTAATCTGTTGTCTTGTTATCTGTTTATCAGGACATGCGTGTGTGTGTGTATGTTTCATCTGCTGTATCTGTGTGTCAATGCCTTAGCCTGAGACACTGAGTGTGTGTGCTAGCATGAAGTTGTGCATTCTTGTGTGTCCTTTGGCTAGTGTCTATGCCAGTGTGTATATATATATATGTGTGTGTGTGTATTAAATTAGTTTGTTTAGGGAGCCAAACCTCATGTCAGCAACGGGTGAGAATGACAAATCTCCTTTCTTTATCTACAGCTATGCAGCTCTACCGCTTCAAAGCCACGACCATGTTCTCCCTGCCTGTGTGACACTTGAGCTGGGTGAGCCTGTTAAACTGCCCTGGCCCCCAAATGGAGTTCTCATTTTCAAGGGGAATGGCTCCATGGCATAATGTACTTTGTCTTGGGGAATGACTTTTTCTGGCCGTTCGAGGCTCCCCGGGATGGACATGGCTGGCTGGCTCCAGGGAGACAGATGGAGGACGCTGGTGAGGCTGACACATGTTGAGAGGCTGTGATGAGTCAATGACTGAGGCAGGAGCCCAGGCACTCTGTCTGCCTGATGGTGGGGCAGGGATGGGTGCAGGGACCACGGCAGGAAAATGGAGGCCTCGGTATGACCCAAAACCCCAGCACAGCACATACCCTCTTCTAGCTCCTCTCACCGGGCCTGAAACTTATTATAGGATGTGGCAACATCTGAGCCAGGGCTCGCAACTAACTTTTTTCCTCACCTGTCCCAGTACCGTCCCGAAGTGCAAAATGAACCGTCCCAAACTCAACTTGACCTGTCCCAATATGTAAATTCTTGTGCATCCATACAGTTGTGGGGCTCAAATCAATGTCTGAATTTCAACGTGAATACATACACAACAGTCCCCGGGAAGACGGGGCCATGTTGATTCCGAGCCTTGATCTGAGCTAAACATCACCAAGCCTGACGAGGCTGACTAGCTGAAGCCTCCAACCACCTACAAAATGCCTACATGCTGACTGCTCAAGAACCAACCCTACCTGGAGGGGTGACTTCACACCCCAGTGTGCCCCACAGCAACCCCCCGAGTCCGTCCCCCCCCCCGCCCTCCCCACACACAAACACACACTCCCTACACCCACGCACATACAACACACCAATTCCGGGACCACTGCACCATGGCAACAGCCCCCGGTAATGGAAACAAGGGCAGCAGTCGACTTCAGGGCCCGGCTGAATAATTTAGCCTTACGGGTGACAGACCATATGCATATTCATCCTATTAACGGCACGTTTTAGCTGCGCCTTTCCTCCATGTGCTGTTATCTCCACGCAGGCCATCAGGACACACCTACCACTTCAAACCCCGGGAATATCTGCATCGGGTAATGACTCCTCTTGAGGAATTACAACAACAAAAAATACATCATTAGGCAGCACCTGAAGGCCATGTTGGGTTTGCTGCAGGAATCTATTAACGACGTAGGGAAGGCTGACGGTTTTCTATATGATTAAAGCAAGATTGATATCCTTACAGGCTCATACAATAGGGTGCCGTTTTAAAATAGCCTACTGATTGTGATTTAGAAGAATTTCAGGGAACGGGATCCTGCCACAAAATGCCAGTAATGACTACGTACAAGGCCATGAATACATAAAGAATAGTAATACGCTCATTTATATGCGTACCTTCATAGCTTTTGTGTGGACTGACAGCTTTTCCAATGATTTCCGAAGATTCACAGAATCTTGCCCCAATTACATGAACAGTCTCATTGTCTGATTGACACGTAGATTATACCTTTTTAACAGCGACACTTGCTCAACTATAAGGTCATCAACAAAGCAGCTTGGTGCTTGCCACTCAGTTCTACAGTAAGTGAAAAATACATATAATTTACTTTCAACTTGTCTGAAGCAAGTTACTAAGACAACAAGAACTCTCATGTACTGTGCAGAGGAAATGCTAGGCCTATATGCAAAGCCTAACAGCTCTGAAACTACTGTTTTACCACAGGTGGATGGCAATTTTCAGCCGTTTAGCACATCATCAAGGTTTCCTTAAATATGTTGTAGTATATTTGCTCGTAAACAGCTTTTCTTTTTTTTTACCCAAGGCAACATAGTCATTTTTGTCTTTTAAAGTCATCTCTGCCCCCAACCAGGTCCATTCCAAAGCACCATTAGCGCCAGCATAGTCAACAGTGATAATACCCATGTGGGAGAAGGGAACAGGTGTTTCTGAAAGAGGTGGGAGCAAAACAGAAAGAAAGAGAGAGAGAGCGAGAGAGAGAAAAGAAGAGAGAGAAAAGAAGAGAGAGAGAGGACGAAGATATAGCGGTAGCACAGATGACCCACATTTGTGCGACTCCCTGTGAATGCACAATGAGGCTGCTAGGCTTGTTAGCACTCTACTGGGGAGCTATGGGTGATGTGAGCCGCGCGGTCGGCTATCTCTGCTAACCCCTCCGCAATTCTATTACACTTGTTTATAGCTCCTGGCAAAAGGTTCACCAAAGGTACTCTGGCTTCTGGGAAAAAGGCAGGGTTAAAGGGGGACGGCTACTTAGCATCTCACTAGAAAACTGAGAGGGCATACAGAGACAGAGAGAAGAAAAGTCCAGATAAAAAAAGAGAGAAGAGGAGGACAGGATATAAAGAGTGACAAAGACACGGTCAATGCTAATGCTAACATAATAAGACACAGCCCGGTCAATGCTAATGCTAACATAATAATTTAGTGGGCTGGTTTGTCCCAACCAGCCCACTAAAGTCACCTCTACGCCAGTGAGAAACATGGGCAAAAGTTTGCCTGTGGTTCCATTTTTAACCGGCCTGAAAAGAATGGAGACAAGCCTGGAGTTGGAGCCCTTTTTCGCTTCAGCAGTGATCCATAGGTCTCTGTTTTACTCTGTGAGTGTATATCATGGTTGTTCATCTGCCTCAAACCAACAAACTCACGCACACACTCACGCACGCACACGTACGTACACACACACACACACACACACACACACACACACACACACACACACACACACACACACAACCAGCCAAATACCACAAGGTCAGTGAGAAAGAGGGTGGGGTGTGATTGTAGGAATGTCTCGGCCTTTGGGCTTGTGTTCTCCAGTGCGGGAGGTCTGGAATAAAGTGTAAACCAGCATAAACAGGTCATGAATCCGGCCAAGCATGGCTGGCAGGTGCACCTCTCTCTTCCAAGGGACCAGGAAAATAACAAATAAACCCAACTGAAGAGTTGCAAAACTTCTAGTGGCAACTTTGGAAGCAAAACTAATGGGGTAGACTAAACACAATTATGCTTTAATCCAAGATGAACAAATCAATGGTGAGTCTTAGGTCTTTGCAAACAACTTGTGTGATACTGCTGGAATATAGAACAATATTTACCTCCTAGTCATTGTAGGCCTTGTAATAAATTATGTGTCTTCTGAACATTGATTGTGCTGAACACACTACACTCCTGGCAGGCTGTTTACACAAACTAGCTTATTGTTATTTTATTCATTACTTCAGGGAGTTGGGCATGATTCTGCATGTGGAAATGAGAAGACTCCAAAAACTGCCATCATGTTGTTGGCATATGAATACAGTTTTTGTATCATGTAACTATAAATATTTGAGTGAATATCCTAAATATCCACATTATGCAACTTTTCTGAAGGCTTCCCACTCTTTAAATGTGGTCAGCTCACCGTTTTCCTCACAACCGAATCAGAGCCCCAAAAGCATCACATCACAACTACACAACAGTGCCACACAGTGGAGAGGAGGGGGACTGCAGTGTGAAAAATCAATTAATAACACTGCAATTGCACCATACTGTTGTGGGATTTTTAAAATACACATTGTCTTCTTGTTAACATTCATATGGTCTTCATGGAAATATTACTAATATGATTTATTGGAGCAAATCATTGAGGATGTGGGTCTGTGCTGAAGTACATCCTTGTTCACCATCTTCCTGTGTGTGAGAGGATTGTGGGGGAGGAGGAGGATAGAGTACCTGTATTGATCTTTGGTACTCACCTCTCTCAGGTTTATTAGAAAATATAAATCCTACTCTCTTCCATAGCCAGGCGAAGGCCTATGGAGACACACACACACACACAGCAGCAGGAGGGAATTCAGCCCAAAAATGTCAATTCTTTCTACAAAAACAAGGATCCTCCTGATATTGAATTAGTAGAGAATGATATCTCAGTGTCCGGTAAGCAGAGACAGTCAAATGCAGGTCTGAGTCTATCGCTTCAAGTAGATATTGAGAGAGACTTTCACTTAAGGAACACGGCTTAGTACTGTACACACCTAAGTGTGTGTGTGTGTGCTTGTATGTGTGTGAGTGTGTGTTTATCCCGCTAGAAAAATATAACGTTCTATAAAACTTCACCATAAACGGTTGGGCACAATAAATCCTAAGACGAAATATTAGGAGGAACCAATAATCTTTCTGGACTCCCTCCAATTTTCTAGTAAAAGCCACTAGTCAGGATGACCTGACCATTAAAGATAAATATTATTACAGGGGGAAATGCTGCAATTCCCTACAAATGAATGTTTTTTTGACTGGGTACCATCTTTACCCCAAGCGAGCATGTACTTACACATTGGGTCATTTTGCAGACTGATAATGTATGAACAGCCCTGTAAATTTCAAATAATCTAATAAAATTATGCAAAAAATATGACGGTGGGTAGTATCTTAAGGAGTGATGGCAACAGTTAAAAGACACAGTTAACGCATCTAGTGAGATGCATGTTCAACAACACCTTTATTTTTAGAGAGATGCTTGTTGGAATAATCTTGTCTTGGATCAAAGTCAGGCCCATGCATGCACACACACCAACACACAAACACTTAACATACCACACATCTCAGGTACATCAAATATAATGTACATCTAGAAATCCATACCACTTCTGGGGACCATAGGTCTGAATCTATCTTACTGATGTTTCTCTAAGGCAAACTCCATATTTTATTAATCAAAGAAAATACACAAAGGGATATATCTCCAGCAGAATTTCTCCAATTAGCCTGAGAGAGAGCCGGTTTGGGCTGTGAGATCCTGGCAGTTGAAACCACAGAGGTCCTCACACCAGGCTCATCGACACGCACGGTCTGCCCGACCTGACTCCACACTGCTTCTCACTCAACAATTATGCTAAAGAATGCACACTGCTTCAGGCTATTTCATGCGTTTATGCACTAAAACCCACTGGAAACCTTCATCCTTTCCCAGAAATACGTCATTATGAATTGCTAAAAAGTCATGCAGCACAGGACCTGCTTTTAAGCCTAAAATCATATTAGGATAATTGCCTCTGGAAGGGTTATGCTGCATGGTGTGTTAAAAACATCCTGAGGAGCAGGAAGAAACAAGGCGGGCTGGCCCTCCCTGCCTCACACTCACAGATGAGGTCATCAACCCCAACCTGCCTCTATGGTAATGATGCAACAGAGAAGCTTTTTTGGACACCCCGTCCCTTGTGACAAGGGAAGGGGGGGGGGGGGGGGGGGGGTCAGGGGAGGAAAACCTCACCCAGACGAAAGGGAGAGAGGTGAGGGTGAAAAAAAGAAAGAAAGAAAATAAGGAGAGGGAGAGAGAGAGAGAGAGAGAGAGAGGGGTCGGGAGAGTAAAGGACAGATAGAGAGCTATGGAGGGAGTGTGTGTTTCCAGGCACAGGGGACTGAGCTGGAGCTGTGTCTGTAGCGCTGTGCCTTTAAAGCGGCAGGCCCCTCCCTCCCCACGGCAGAGCGGAGAGGAGCAGAGCGGCAGAGTGTTGCTGGCAGGAGCCTGAGCCTCATGATAAACTCTGGCATCAGCCTCCCTTCATCCGGCAGTCAGCGAGGACACTCCAGGGCGCAGGGGCCGAGAGACAGGGACAGAGAGCGTGAAGAGAGAGAGCGTGCGTGCGAGGGAGAGAAGAAGGCGAGAGAGAGAGAGTGAGAGAGAGAGAGAAGAGAGACTGGCAGGAGCCTCCTCGGTTGGACAGCGATACAGCTCTTCTCCACAGCTCCGCGTGCAGTATCTCAGCTCTGCAGCCCAGGTTGGTGGCGCCTGCCGGCAGGTCGGCTTTTTCTCCCCCACAGCCCAGGCAGTGGAGCGACCATCGCAGCCAGGGAGAGACAGCCTCAGCCTCCACATTATCATCATCAGGATCCCCTCCCCTCCTCATGCCTGGTCCTGTATTCCACCTACCCTCCTCCTCCTCCTCCTCCTGCTGCTTCTCTCTCTCTCTCTCTCTCTCCGCTGTCTCACTGTGTTATCAGGGCCATTCCTGCCACCCACCTACCCTTCTGCCTCATCCTTTTCTTTCACCTCCACATCCCTCCATCCCCCACATTCCCTCCTTCTGCTCTTCCACGGCTAGTGAATGAAATCACCCTCTGACTGAAGCTGTCTCCCCTGACAAGACAGTAAGTGAAAGGGGGAAGGCGGTGAGAAAGAGAGAGAGAGACAAAAAGAGAGAGAGAGAGAGAGGAGTGTGTGGCAGTGTGCATGGGTGAGTATGTGGCAGAGAAAGAGAGAGAGAGAGAGAGAGAGAGAGGAATAGGGTGTCATTGTGTGCGTATTGGTAGCAGGATTGAGTCTGCTGAAGAATTAGTGCTCAGCCCCGGACACAGCAACACAATGTAAAGGAAAAGGTGAGTGTGTGTGTGTGTGTGAGGGACAGAGGTGTGTGTGTGTGTGTGTTAACGAGGAGAGGTGGAGCAAGTCCTGCTGAGACTAGAAATGCATTTTCACAGCAGCTCAAAAACCGTCAAGTTCCAGCACCGCAGTTAATTCCTGTCTCTCTGTCTTTTTTTCTCTCTCTCCTTCTCTCTCTCTCTCTTTCTCTCTCCTTTCCCCGCTCTATCGCTGTTGTGCTCTATTTGCAGTGCCACTGTGCCTAGAGAGAAGAGAGAGCGAGCGAGAGACAGAACGAAAAAAAATGGACTGCTCTCCACGCCGATCCTCCAGGTGTCATGTGTGATTGGCCGACTTGCCCTCTGGCAGTAGTGTCCTCCAGGATTCAGCGTGTGTCTCTCTCTTACCCAGCCTGAGCAGAAGCCTTCCCCTGGGACCCGCTCATGGGATTTATCTCCTCCTCCTGGAGAGCGCAGGGCTGTCTGTTTTTTAAACTATCCAGAAAGGGAATCGTATACCGCACAGATAAGAAGTGCAATAATGAATCAATCAACACGAGCAGGAAGACTGGATTCCCTTAGCAACAACTGAGAGAGACGAGAGTCGTGCCTGTTTCTGCCCTGGGTTTTTTCCAATTTTTTCTTTTTTAGGGAGGGGGGGGAAACAGCCCTGCAGACTGGACCGGCGATCAGGAGCGAGCATGAAGAAGGGCGCTGCATGGACACCAAGGACACGCCAGTTGTCTTAGCGCCAAGGGAAGGTCTCGGCCTTCTGCCTCCTCTCCACTCCACCGACTCATCACCACCATGTTGATTTGTCATTCCTCCTCAGCAAATTCTTATCATGAGTCACATGCGGCTCGCTTAGAAATCAGTTGATTCTCCCTCCCCTGCCACCTGGAATAAGCCCCGCTGTGGAGGAGATTGGACGGCGTCCACACACACACACACACACTCTCTCTCCCAGGCAAACAAGCACACGCACGCAGACTCCCCTCACTCCTCCCACCTTCCTCCTCGCGGACAGCAATGAAGGACATGTTTCGGTCATCGTCTGCATAGGGGGAAACGGAAGTATGCTGAAGTCCTTTTGATGTGGGCTCCTTCAAAGATTAGTCTTTCTTCTTCCTTCTCATCAGAGAGAATAAATACAAAAGTCAGTGGCACAGGACACTGGAGTATCTCTTGTTTTGAAACGGGATTTGTGTTCTCCTCCCTAAAAACAAAAACCCCTCTAAGGGATGACATGTATAAGGCGAAGCTCGTACTTGCTGGCAACCGATAATGTAGAGCAAGGCCGATTAAAAATTGAGATACTGCTGGAGTTGTATTTTTCTATCATGCTTGGATGTCCTGCTCCGCGGCAGTGCTCGATATGAACCGTTGACTGTGAAGGTTCACTCTCTTAGGATTTTTTGTTATGTACAATACACACAAGGCACGACTCAAAGGTTAAAAGTCACTGTGCAGTACCGCGTGCGTCGCTTGGAAAGGGGAAGTGGAATTCAAAGAGAGGATCCTGAATAGGAAGCCGATCCAAATCCAACTCCTCAGAGACCGACCCAAACGTATCCACCGACACACACGATGAGTGGGCTCTCCGGCCTCGACACTGTTACATAAGAGTTTTTCACACCGATTTATCTCACGGTTTCTTGTTTTTTTTCTTCTCCTGCCGCTCTGTGGATTTAACACGATATTTTTCCCTTCCATGTTTCGTTCCACCGCATTCTTGGTACGTTCGACCAGAGGGCATGGCTGTCGGAGGGTGAGCCGGGGGCAAGCCTGCGGCCCAGGGAAGGTCTTTTGGCTGCCCGGGTGCTTTTAAAATGTTGAGGTCTCCCTGCCTGGCCGGGGCCCTTGTTCGGATAAGTAGCACTGAGGCTCCTTGCGGCCAGAGACATGGACCCCGACTCGGCTCCCCCAAGCCCTCAGCCCGCCGGCCGCTGGCCCCACGTCGCCCTGTGAAGGATGTCCCTAACCAGAGCTCAGGCCCGGGACACCTCTGAGACGCCCAGCCCCAGAGAACGCATCCGCAGCCACATGAAGATGGTGATCAACCAACTGGAAGGCATTCTCAAAGAGCTCAAGGATGTGGCCAAGGAACTCCGGGAGGTGAGGCTTGGGGGGGGTTGCATGCGTCACTCTGCCGGCCTGGGGTTGGGGGCTGGGGATGGGGGGTGGGGATGGGGGGTGGAGGAGGAAGCTAGGGAGGGGGGGGGGGGGGAGATGGGGGGTGGGATGGGGTGGATTGGGGGCGGGTGGTGGTGAGCATGGGGGAGGGGTGGGGGTATTGGGGGCGGGAGGGTGAGGTCGGTGGTGAAGATGAGGGTGGGCTGGGGAGGTGGTGTGCACGGGGGTGGGATTTGGAGGGGCGGGAGGCATGGCAAAAGGCGAGAGTACTCCTTAACAGAGTCTGCTCTGGATGAAGGGTAAAACTTATTTTTTTGACGTGCGTGTGGTCGTGTGGTCGTGTGTGGGGGTGAGGGGGGGGGGGGGTGAGCTACTTTGATTTCCAATTCGAACTGAGACGAGATCCCTTTGGCTTTGATGCACGGGCCAGCGGAGAACGCGAGATGCTTTCTGAATCTGTGATCAGCCCCGTCGTCCTGCTTCCAGTCAAAGGCAAGGGTGTCACTGGGGAACACAAGTGCCATTCAGGTGTATACTGTGACACCTCCATCTGCTGGGGTGGCTTCATAGAGAAGTTCCACAGGCTGCTAAAGAGGCAGAGCCAATCTGGGCTGAAACCCAGAGGTGGGCTGAGGCAAGACTGAGGACTTGGCACTGCAATAGTTATGTAACCACTTCATTATCAGCTGGGTGCCTACTGTATTTTCACAACTGTCATGGTAACGCGAGGTAAAAGATTTGAGAGTGCGTACGTGTGTGTGTGCGTGCTTCAAAGGGAGGGGAGCAAAGCAAGATATTGTGTGTTCCTCTATGTGGCGTACAGGGAGTTTTGGGGGACGCAATGTGTCAAGGGTTTGTTTGTGAGAGCATGTCTGTGCATCTAAGTGTTTGTGTGTGTGTATGTGTGGGAGAATGTGTAAGCGTATGTGTGTGTGAATACAAAGCCATCCTGACCATCAGAGTTACAGATAGATCTCCACCCTGCAGTGCCATCACTGTGAGCTCCTCTTGCATAGCTCCTCACAGAGACACAGAGAGAGAGACACAGAGAGAGAGAGAGAGAGAGAGAGAGAGAGAGAGAGACACAGAGAGAGAGAGAGAGAGAGAGAGAGAGAGAGAGAGAGAGAGAGAGAGAGAGAGAGAGAGAGAGAGAGAGAGAGAGAGAGAGAGAGAGAGAGAGAGAGAGAGAGGAGAGTGCTCTAATTAAACCCTTCCTCCAGAGGATGTCCTTTCTCTCTCCCTCACTGAAGAGTAGAGATCTGACACCATCCCCCCACATCTTATCTCCACCCCTCCAGTTATTAACTACGAGCTTACATCTGATCAGTTGTAGCCCACAGCCAGGGAGGGAGGGAGGTGAGGGGCCAGGAGGCGGAAAGGGGGGAAGGAGGAGGGGGGTGGAGGGCACACGTTTTGACCAGGACCCCCCTGGGAGAGTGGCCTGACCAGGGGGCGGTAGAGAGGTTGTGACTCACTCCATCACCGCCGAGCCGCTCCACGCCTACCCCGCCCAGACTACCGTCTCCGGCCCCCGCTCAGCGCTCCCTCCGACATGTAGCGACACGGGGGGGGGGGGGGGGTTGCTAGGGGGGGGTTGCTAGGGGCACGCGCTCACAAGGAGTCCTGCCTCCCAGTAGAGCCCGTGCACCAAACCCACCGGGTGCCTTAGTGATTGATGATTATGGGATGCCAGCATGAGGAATAATGCTGGTTGGAGCTATTTATAAACAAAAACAGAAGCTCTACTTCTACCAGCCCATATAACCATTTATATCCCTATAAAGCAGAGTTTGTGTGGTGCAACCAGAGCATATTCCTCACCCCCCCCCCAAAAAAAACAAAAACAAAAAACAGCTAGAGATTGCATTTGCCAGAGTAACACTAGTGTCAGTAGTACCACTATCAAGCAGTTAGCTTCTCTGGCCTACTGCAGACTGTATCAAAGCAGAATGCTGGGACTGCATTAGTGTTCAATGTACCATCAGATTCATGAGCACCTAATGTTCCATAAAATCTCTCATTCTTGGCCGCGTTAAATGAATACATACAACCACTGTCGTATAAATGAATGATACGTCTGCAGTCGGATATATTGAAACGAATAAGTGAATAAGGATGTGCGGGCGCCGGTGCGTGGTGTGTCTGTGTGTGTGTGGAGGTTCTGCGGGCTGTGCTGGCGTGCTGATGGGGACGCTGAGATAGAGAGGATGGGAGAGGATTATCCCCCCCCCCCCCCGACGGTGACCAGGGAACCAGGCTTGCTGACGAGTTCTCAGGGTTAAAGCTGGAGCCGTGGTTCACGAGTGAGTGACACCCCGGCAGACAGAGCTGCCCTGGACACGCCCAGCCCAGGGATGAACATCTGGGGGGGTTTGATCTCAGACACGCTTCAGGGGCTGTGTGCCAGGAAGCCCACCATCACACCAGCTAGACCCCACAAAGCTACACATGCTAACACACACACACAGGCTACACACACGCTAACACACACATAGGCTCATTCGTGGTTCTGAAAGATGGCTCTAACACTTGACAGTCATGTGTAGGTGTGTGCAGTGACAAGGAGCAACGCAGGTAGATAGATGCAGCGGATACAGATGATTTTAGTTCTAGTGTGCTACAGTATATTGTATTCTGTTGGTTATTTACATCAAACTAAATCAAAGCGTAAAGAAGCCATCACCACCAACAGTACAGAATCATGGACGTCATGGATCATATTTACATGTAAAGGAGAAACGTATTATTGAGCGTACTGGTACTCTTTCAAGATGGGAGCTTTCAAAACCACATTACCATTCAAATGTGTCATATTTATGAATCCCATTACTCATGTGACAGATAGACTGAAGGAGATGCAACAGGAAAGACTCGGGTGAAATACATTGATAAAGTACTCCAGGCTGGTTGTAAGGGGCTGACTGCAATGGCAGCTGTGGTAGTTGACTCATTTGGGTGTCACGTCATTCTTGCCTCAGTATTTCTCTGACAGTATAAAATGGCAGCGAAAAACAGCTAAATCGTCCCTCGGCTGCTTGCTCGCGTGAGATGTTTTATTTGTTAAAACTGAATCCTAATGATATAAGCAATTTTCAAACGGTTGAGCAATGGCAAGTATGGGATAGCACCCATATTGGTTATTAAGGAGATACAAGATTGCAGAAAGCATTAAATGAGGCGGGAAGGACAGCAGAAATGAGAGGGTGGAGGGGAAAGCAGCGGGCGTGGGGAAGGAGAGGAGTGGAGAAGAGTCGCCTCTTTATATAGAACCAAAAGGCAACAGGGAACTGTTATTATGTAGAGGTAGTCATTATGTGGAATCATAAGGAGAGCCGAGACGACCGTCGGCTCGAGCGTGCCGCCGGAGAGAAATGAAAAACGGAGAGACAGTCAGGAGAGACCAGGAGAGACCGAATTAAAGCTGCTAATGAGAAGAACGAATGAAGGCCGAACAAAGAGCAATTATCAGAGGCAGCACGGAGTACAGCCTGTGCTTTTCCACCGAACCCCCACCCCCCACCCCCCCACCCCCCACCCCCCTGCCCATCCTCCCGACTACCCGACCCCCTGCCCCTCAGTCCAATCATTTGTGCGAGCAGGGACGTTGGACTGGCTTGTCCCAGTCCCAGTCAGGGGGAGGACGCTGAGCAGGAGCAGCTTAGCCTGCGTCTCCTCTCAGGTGTGGAGGAGAGCGGCTGCTAAAATGACGAAAGTCATGCAGACTGGCTGGTCACTACGCAGCTCTGGAAGAAGCCCAGACAGGGTAGGATTGCATCATCAGCAGCAGCAGCAGCAGCAGCAGCAGCAGCAGCAGCCCTGCCAGTCTTCTCCCCCCCGGGCTCTTGTCTGTTTCCGAAACCAACTGTCCACGTTGTCCTCCCGACAAGCCAAGCTCACTCCTGTGTAGTCAGGAGTGATTCACAAGCTCACTCCTGTGTAGTCAGGAGTGATTCACAAGCTCACTCCTGTGTAGTCAGGAGTGATTCACAAGCTCACTCCTGTGTAGTCAGGAGTGATTCACAAGCTCACTCCTGTGTAGTCAGGAGTGATTCACAAGCTCACTCCTGTGTAGTCAGGAGTGATTCACAAACAAGCATCTAGGTTTGCTGTTGTTCTCTGTTGCCATGGTTAGCATACAAATCTGGCTAGATCAAGGTGTTACCTATGGCTATGCACACAATCCATCCAGAATGATCCAGGCTGTAATGTGAGCGATCATCAGAATTGTTAAATGTGTCCATTCTTCTTCTTCTTTTTTTAAATAATGTTAATGGTTTGATTAAAGGGTTTGTCCAGGGGTGGGCTTTCATGTTCGTGCCTGGCGTGCTTAACGTGAGCTCTGTCGCATCCCAGTGTGTGGTGGAGGAATACACACAGCTGGCCCAAGATCAGTCAGCCAACCAGCGGGCCTCATGATCCAGTCTGGACATGGATCCAGAAACCCTGGTCCTGCTCTGTCGGTAGGGGAGAGCAGGCTCTCTGAGCTCAGCACCAAACAAATCTGTTGAGAACACAGAGGGAGCCGCAGGGAGCCCTAAACCCAAATCAAAGGCTGTTGTTTCTGCAGGGGATGTTTTTCTCCTCTTCCTCAACTGTCTCTCTCTCTACAGTGCCACCAGACAAAGACCCCCTTCTGGAAGCTGTACTTCCTGGGATGGCCATTAGGGGACTGCATATTGTCCTCACTAGCATATCATACGGTATGTGCGCCGCGTGGGGAAAAAAGGCAAACATTGAGCGCGATTACATGAAAAGGACCCACATATTTACTGCTCATGAGTCATGACACGAGC